>NW_024609826.1:965000-1252500 GCF_018296145.1 Oncorhynchus tshawytscha
AACTTCTGACCCCAGTGTAATGAAACAGGCAGGGAGAGTGATCCAACTTCTGACCCCAGTGTAATGAGACAGGCAGGGAGAGTGATCCAACTTCTGACCCCAGTGTAATGAAACAGGAAGGGACATTGAGCCAACTTCTGACCCCTGACCCCAGTGTAATGTAATGAAACAGGCAGGGAGAGTGACCCAACTTCTGACCCCAGTGTAATGAAACAGGAAGGGAGAGTGATCCAACTTCTGACCCTAGTGTAATGAAACAGACCCCAGTGGGAGGAGTGAGTCCAACTTCTGACCCCAGTGTAATGAAACAGACCCCAGTGTAATGAAACAGGAGGGAGAGTGATCCAACTTCTGACCCCAGTGTAATGAAACAGGCAGGGAGAGTGATCCAACTTCTGACCCCAGTGTAATGAAACAGGAAGGGACCCCAGTGTTGAAACAGGCCAACTTCTGACCCCAGTGTAATGAAACAGGCAGGGAGAGTGATCCAACTTCTGACCCCAGTGTAATGAAACAGGCAGTGTAATGAAACAGGAGAGTGATCCAACTTCTGACCCCAGTGTAATGAAACAGGCAGGGAGAGTGATCCAACTTCTGACCCCAGTGTATTGAAACAGGCAGGGAGAGTGATCCAACTTCTGACCCCAGTGTAATGAAACAGGCAGGGAGAGTGATCCAACTTCTGACCCCAGTGTAATGAAACAGGCAGGGAGAGTGAGCTTTCCCACGGTGGTCGATGAACCCTCAACCTTCTGGCCCAAAGCCACAAAAGCATGCTCAAGTGGCACAGGGTCGCCACAATATCATATATCATATGCCTGTATCATATCACGGTTTTCAATATGTTGTATAATGGAGATGTCTTTGTCTTTCTTCAGGGTCTCCAATATACTGTGCACCAGAGGTGGTCAAAGGGGGGGACCACAGTATCAGTAGTGATCTGTGGGCCCTGGGCTGTATATTCTATGAGATGTTTTCAGGTACTCATCAAATCACTTGGGCTGTGTCCCAGATCTGTTTGTCCTCTTGCCAACTCCTTTGCTCATTGTCATTGCAATTAGTGACAAGTAGTTGGCACAGTAGCACAAACAGACAGGCAGTCAAGCTATCAAATCACTTGATTTATTGACATTAATAACAGTACTCATTTCATACCTAAATAAACCTTCTGTCTTGTTTTGCGGTCATTTGTCAGGAAAACCACCATTCTTCTCCGAGACGTTTTCTGAGTTGATTGAGCTGATATTACTTCAGGATCCTCAATCTCCAAGGCAAACGGGTAAAATGCCAATTTTTATTGCTTAACAAAATATGTTTTTATTGTCACAAGAGCATCTTAATTATAGTCCATATTGTCTTTGTTGTTAAAGGGGCTTCTTCCTGCAAGCCTACTCAAGACTTCCAAAGCCTGCTTAAAGGTTTGCTTCAGAAAGACCCTCAGAAGAGGTAGGTCCCTACTCCCTTCACCAAATCAGCTTCTTGGTTTGAAGTTTCTATGATGGATAATTCATATTATCCCTTTGACATATGACCTTTGGAATGGGCGATACCTAGTCAGTTACCCAACTGAATGCCTTCAACACAAATGTATTTTTCGCATTTAAGCCAAGCCCTTTAAATCAGAGCGGTGTGGGGGGCTGCCTTAATCGACGTCATCGGTGCCCAAGGAGCAGTTGTTGTTGGGGTTTAATTGCCGGCAGATTTCCACCTTGCTAGTTCAGGGATTCGAAGCAGCGACCTTTCGGTGACCGGCCCAACACTCTTAACCACTAGGCTACCTGTGTAGGACAAGTGGGCCGACATAAGTTTGGTCAGAAAGAGAGGGCTTTATTAGACTTCAGTTTTTAACTGTTCTTCTCAGGATAAACTGGACTCAGTTACTGGTCCACCCATTCTGGAGAGGAGTGTTCTCTGAGGTCCACACCAGCGAGGAGGAGGAGGAAGAAGAAGAAGATGTCTCATTCAGCTCCAGGTAATGTTTATGTTTCATATAACCATCAGGGAATTTATTCACAAAGCATCTCGGAGTAGGAGTGCTGATTTAGGATCTGTTTTGCCTTTTAGATCACAATGAATAAGATTACATGGACTGGAGGGAACTGATCCTAGATCAGTACACTTATTCTGAGATGCTTTGTGAATACAGGCCTGGTCTCAGTCTCGTTTCCTCAAAGGAGTTACCTCATTACACTCCCTGGTGGTATGCACCATTTCCTTGAATTGTGTCCCCTGGCCTCAACACAAAGCATTATGTTGGGTCTTTCATGTTTGGACATGGATTACATGTTAAACATCAAATCAAATTTCAAATCAAATCCAAGTTGATTTGTAACATGCTGAATTGTAGCTTTTTATTGATCCCCTTAAAGGGATACTTCAGGATTTTGGCAATGAACTCGTGAATAGCATTTTTCTATCTCTGCATGCATTTTGAAGGAAGTTGCTAACTAGCGCTAGCACAACGACTGGAAGTCTATAAGGCTAACAGATACCATAGACTGCTTGTTAGCATTAGTTTGCAAACCTACCTCTAACTTTCTTCATACTGGATGCAGATACTGTACATAAAAATGGTATCAACAAGTTCATCTGACTCTGGGGAAGTAGATAAAGGGCCTCATTGCCAAAATCCCAAAGTATCCCTTTATAGTCTAAGCCTTTGTTCTGCAATTGTAGGAAATGGACTTGTACAGCAAGCATTTGTCTGCCAATGTTAGTTTAATGTACATAGACAGGTCATTTCTAAACTGTTTGAGAAGCTCTGTCTCACCTGTTTCAACGCCAAACACTGTTGTGCAGTTGCATATCTTCCTCCCCGGCCTTTTCTCATGACATAACTTCTTGAGAATGCATGTTGGTCTGATGTTATCATAAACCATGTCTGTGTGTTCAGGATGGAGCCTGGACCTGCCCAATCAGATGGGTTGTACTGTGAGCCGTTAGTAGGAGGAAGACAAAGGACTTCACATAGCACACACACAGACACAAACGTGTTGCTGATGTTGAATATGATTTACTAAGTGCAATATGAGCATAAGATAACAGTCCGTTTCACTTGTGTAACCTATACCTCTAAACTCTATAACCATGTAATAACACAGCAGGTTCTTTGTAACTACAGTGTTGCTACTATAGGTGTCTTATTACTGTGTAGTTACATAAGTCTAAGGTCATGCGTTTCCTTGCTGTTTGTAGTCTGGTGATGTTTTACTAGTTTACTAGTTGATATGCACTAGCTGATATCTGACCTTTCGTTTGGCTGCAGTGTGGGGAGGAGTGGTGTCTGTGCCTCTAGCCAGTCATCAGCAGTGACACCTGTCTCAGTGACCTCCCAGGGACCAGGAGGGGGATACAGAGGGGTACAGGGAGGGGCCGCAGGGGCAGAGGAGCCCGTCCGCATGCACCCCAACAAATCATTCCGATTAGGTAATGCTTTCTGGGAAGGTGGAAGAAGACATGTTGATGACAGCTGATGACAGTGTAGGAGCTATGTCTGAACATAGTTCTATTCTTCTTCTTCTCCTAGACAAAATGACAGAGCTTAGACCAAAGAGTGCACTGGACAAAGATACCAGGGAGTCCATATTCCTCCTCAGGTATGATCAGTGTTCATCTCCAGTTGTTCTGATCATTTACTGAACATTGTGTTGGATCAACAACTTGACTAAGTCAAACTGGAAAATACTAATCTCATGTCTTTTAAAAAAATTAATGTTTTTTAAAATCTCAAAATGAAGCATGTTTTATGTGATCTTTTTCATCAATCAGCTCTCGTCCAACTCCAAGAATGAGTTGCACTGCAAGAGATCCACCCAACAGGACACCATTACCTCAAGTGAGTTATTCTCTTATCAAATAGCCAAAGGAGAGCCCTGCCATACCTCTGCAACCTTCTCCACAATTACATTTGAAGTGTAATCTTTCTGTGAGCTGTCTGTAATCAGAAACATGGTAATAGTAATCAGACTATTACCATGGCGCCTGTAGACTGCAGAAACTGGTAGTTGAGAATTCATTATTTTGAAAGGTTATTCTCGGTTACAGTTGTTTGTTTAACCGTTGGCGCCCTCTACAGCATTCTCAGTGAAGTGCATATTTTTTCTCCAGATGGATTTCCTGTAAGCATAAGGACATTGGACATTCTTTTGTATTACAAACTTCACTTTCATTTAGCCGCTTTAGCACTTTAATTTATGAGATCTTTGCAAGTCTGGTGTGTGAGTAGTGTTTGATTATTGGGCTGTAGTGGAGCGGGTCAATAGCTTCAAGTTCCTTGCTGTTCACATTACTAAGAAATTACACACACACACCATCACAGTCGTGAAGAAGGCACAACAACGGCTCTTCCCCCTCAGGAGGCTGAAAATATTTGGCATGGGCCCTCAGATCCTCAAAACGTTCTACAGCTGCACCATTGAGAGCATCTTGACTGGCTGCATCAGCGCTTGGTATGGCAACTGTTTGGCATCCAAACTCAAGGCGCTACAGAGGGTAGTGTGTACGGCCCAGTACATCACTGGGGCCCAGCTTCCTGCCATCAAATCAAATCAAATCAAATTTATTTATATAGCCCTTCGTACATCAGCTGATATCTCAAAGTGCTGTACAGAAACCCAGCCTAAAACCCCAAACAGCAAGCAATGCAGGTGTAGAAGCACGGTGGCTAGGAAAAACTCCCTAGGAAGAAACCTAGAGAGGAACCAGGCTATGTGGGGTGGCCAGTCCTCTTCTGGCTGTGCCGGGTGGAGATTATAACAGAACATGGCCAAGATGTTCAAATGTTCATAAATGACCAGCATGGTCGAATAATAATAAGGCAGAACAGTTGAAACTGGAGCATCAGCACAGTCAGGTGGAAGTTGAAACTGGAGCAGCAGCATGGCCAGGTGGACTGGGGACAGCAAGGAGTCATCATGTCAGGTAGTCCTGGGGCATGGTCCTAGGGCTCAGGTCAGTTGAAACTGGAACAGCAGCATGGCCAGGTGGACTGGGGACAGCAAGGAGTCATCATGTCAGGTAGTCCTGGGGCATGGTCCTAGGGCTCAGGTCCTCTGAGAGAGAGAAAGAAAGAGAGAAGGAGAGAATTAGAGAACGCACACTTAGATTCACACAGGACACCGAATAGGACAGGAGAAGTACTCCAGATATAACAAACTGACCCCAGCCCCCCGACACATAAACTACTGCAGCATAAATACTGGAGGCTGAGACAGGACCTCTATACAAGGCAGTGTCAGAGGAAGGCCCTAAAAATTGTCAAAGACTCCAGCCACCCAAGTCATAGACTGTTCTCTCTGCTACTGCACAGCAAGCGGTTCCCAAACAACAAGTCTGGAACCAACAGGACCCTGAACAGCTTCTAGCCCCAAGCCATAAGACTGCTAAATAGTTAGTCCGGGTAGCTATTGGTTAACTATTTAACTATCTGCAGTAACTCCTGACTTATCTATCCTGTTGCCTGTTGACTACTTTATAACTACCTATATGTACATACGGTATCTACCTCAACTACCTCGTATCCCTACACAGGGACTCAGTACTAGTAGCATTTATATAGCTAAGTTATCAGTACTCATTGTGGATTTATTCTTTGTTATTGTTTTTCTATTATAAAAATTTCTATAAAAAATAAAAATGGTTGGGAAGGGCCTGTAAGTAAGTATTACACTGTTCGTGTACACCTGTTGTGTATACGCATGTGACAATTCAAATGAGATTAGATTTGATGTTCTACATGATCACATACTGTAATTGTGCTCAATTGTAATGATGTCATCACTGTGGTCGTTGTCATCTCCAGGACAGTGTGGTGGCCAGTGGTCTGAATGACATCAGTTACTGTATAAAGGACCTGGTGTACACTGACTCTGACCTGGCAGTCACACCTATTATGGACAACCCAAAGGTACCACAAACTACATCATGTAGCTGTGCTCTTTCTCCTGTATAAAAAAAAGAGTTTTCTTTCTAGTAATACATTGTTATTAATTATTGCATTGTTGGGTTTTGAGTTTTCATGAAAGGCATGTCACTGTATTTGTGAATGTGACATTAAAACTTGCTCTGTATTTAAACAATAGTTTCAGTGCCCATGGTGATGGGGAATTTTAGAGAGGTGCGCGGTTCCGCTGTGCGTCCCCCATGGACGGTGGACTCGGAACCAGATAGTCTGGCGTCCCATTGTGAAATATCTATCACGGGTCCTCGGCTTTGGACTCTGAATTGTTCTTAAGAACAGAGGTGGGCAATCCACAACTCTTGTGCATTGTAGTAACAAAGATGTGTATATTTTTTCAGATTCTGAAGACCGCTCCAGTGCGATATGACCTGAAGACTTTGTGTGTCCGAGCATACTCAGGTAATGAAGAACAACAAATAGGAGTCTCCACTGCTGTGCCGCTGCTGAGTAACACTTGGACACACTCTGAAATTGACAGGTGTTATACACACACACAGGTTAGACAGACAGCTAAAACGGTTTGGGCTGTGTGATTTTTGAGCTCCTCTGACCCCCCCTATAGTGGAGAAGCTGTCCTGTCTGAGCTCTGAGGACTGGGGGGTGTTTCTGCAGCAGCTGTGCTCTTCTCTGGAGTCCCAGGCTGATAAGACAACGGCGGCGGTCCGCTCCAAACTCAACCTCCTCTGCTATCTGTGTACCATAGCTGCCCACAAGGACACAGCTACCAGGCTCATCAACTCCGAGCTGGTAAGGGAAGGGTCACTGCCTGACGGTCTGACCACATGCCCAGCATGCCTGCCATTCCTCCCAGGGCTGCTGCTTTTAACAAGACATGGGCCCCTCTAGGCTAATTTAAGTGTTCAGAACTTAGGCTCTCAGAAGAGAATTCTTAGAATCACAACACAACCTCTGGCCTTGCTGAGGCTTCTCAAGTGTTAGAAAGGTGAAAGGTCGCGGCACTACAAAGCCGTCAAGGGGTTCCTATATTTACCATGTGACCCGAGCTCCTTAGCATAGATACAGTACGTGTTGGCCTCTGTTGATCAGCGGGAAGCCTATATTTACCATGTGACCCGAGCTCCTTAGCATAGCTACAGTACGTGTTGGCCTCTGTTGATCAGCGGGAAGCTGAAACAGTAGTCAGCTAGGTGGGACCAGGAAGTTAACGCTTTCCTCAAGATAATAATAAAATTGACTTCCTATTTCCTTTACTTTTTGTTACTGAGATCCGCTCAGCTGTAACATGTTCAATGACCCTAGTTATTTATGAGAGCACAAAGACCAGACGTTGTCCCAAATGACAGCCTATTCCCTACATAGTGCACTCCTTTTGACCAGGGTCTATAGAGGTCTGGTCAAAAGTATTGCACTATATAGGGAATAGGGTTCCATTTGGACGCACAGATATCATCAAGTTACCTCCTCGTTACAGTGATGAGGTATTATGTTGTGACATAATCTGGTGAAATTTTTTAGATCAAATCTCTTAATTTGTTTATTAATGAAATGTCCAGACTGAGGATTGATTCAAACGTAGTAAATATATTTCTCCTACAACTATGAACCACTAGATGGCATTCCATCACTCACTCAGATTGAACTGAAAATGACATCACCACAATCATTAGACCTCATGGTATCTTTAGTATATCATTTCTTATTTATTTAATCAATTGTAGAATAAGGCTGTAACGTAACAAAATGTGGAAAAAGTCCATGGTTTGAATACTTTCTGAAGGCACTGTACATATAAGTGCGTCACATATCGTCGGTCACAAATGTCACCCTATTCCCTATATAGTATGGGCCCTGGTCAAAAGTAGTGCACTACATAGGACATAGGATACCATTTGAGATGCAAGCCTAGACATTGGTAGTTCAGTCAAATCAAAGCTTATTGGTCACCTACACAGACGTTATAGTGGGTGAAGCGACATGCTTGTGTTACCAGCTCCTAACAGTGCAGCAAAAATGTCAATCAAGTACACAAATAATAATAATAAAAAAGTCAAGAAGTCATTACTGTCAGAACTAATCCAGTTGACAACGCAAATAACACTGTATCAGTAATCCAAATGCAGTCTGTGCATATACCCACTGAAATATATACTAAGAATGATATGTACAGTAGATATATTGCAGTGTTAACCAACTGCTGTTGTGTTCTCTCCATTTGTGACAGTTCCCTGTGTTGACCCAGCAGCTGCGTCTAGCACCTAACTGGGATGTGTGAGTTCCTTTAGCTTCCACCTGTCTGACCACATACATACATACATACATACATACATACATACATACATACATACATACATACATACATACATACATACATACATACATACATACATACATACATACATACATACATACATACATACATACATACATACATACATACATACATACATACATACATACATACATACATACATACATACATACATACATACATACATACATACATACATACATACATACAACCATTCTCTGCATTCTCCATGCACCAGTGCATGGAAATAATGTCTAGCATGTACTGTAGCCTGCTGCACTTTACAATGATCTGAAGCCTGGTCTGGATATGCTGTAAATCACTGTTAGCCTTTACAATGATCTGATGCCTGGTCTGGATATGCTGTAAATCACTGTTAGCCTTTACAATGATCTGATGCCAAATCAAATCAAATCAAATTTATTTATATAGCCCTTCGTACATCAGCTGATATCTCAAAGTGCTGATATGCTGAAATCCCAGCCTAAAACCCCAAACAGCAAGCAATGCCAGGTGTAGAAGCACGGTGGCTAGGAAAAATCCCTAGAAAGGCCAAAACCTAGGAAGAAACCTAGAGAGGAACCAGGCTATGCTGTAATGGGGTGGCCAGTCCTCTTCTGCTGTGCCTGGGTGGATTATAACAGAACATGGCCAAGATGTTCAAATGTTCATAAATGACCAGCATGGTATGCTGTAATCACTAATAAGGCAGAACAGTTGAAACTGAGCATCAGCACAGTCAGGTGGAAGTTGAAACTGGAGCAGCAGATCTGGCCAGGTGGACTGGGGACAGCAAAGTCATCTGTCAGGTAGTCCTGGGGCATGGTCCTAGGGCCTGGTCAGATGAAACTGAACAGCAGCATGGCCAGGTGGACTGGGGACAGCAAGGAGTCATCATGTCAGGTAGTCCTGGAGCTCAGGTCCTGCTGAGGTTAGTGCTACTGTCTGTCACTAGGGCTCAGGTCCTCCGAGAGAGAGAAAGAAAGAGAGAAGGAGAGAATTAGAGAACGCACACTTAGATTCACACAGGACACCTGAATAGGACATGCTGAGAATCACTGTTAGATATAACAAACTGACCCTAACCCCCCGACACATAAACTACTGCAGCATAAATACTGGAGGCTGAGACAGGAGGGGTCTGTAAATCACTGTGGCCCCATCCGAGGTGCCTGGTCTGATGCCTGGTCTGGATATGCTGTAAATCACTGTTAGCCTTTACAATGATCTGATGCCTGGTCTGGATATGCTGTAAATCACTGTTAGCCTTTACAATGATCTGATGCCTGGTCTGGATATACTGTAAATCACTGTTAGCCTTTACAATGATCTGATGCCTGGTCTGGATATGCTGTAAATCACTGTTAGCCTTTACAATGATCTGATGCCTGGTCTGGATATACTGTAAATCACTGTTAGCCTTTACAATGATCTGATGCCTGGTCTGGATATACTGTAAATCACTGTTAGCCTTTACAATGATCTGATGCCTGGTCTGGATATGCTGTAAATCACTGTTAGCCTTTACAATGATCTGATGCCTGGTCTGGATATGCTGTAAATCACTGTTAGCCTTTACAATGATCTGAAGCCTGGTCTGGATATGCTGTAAATCACTGTTAGCCTTTACAATGATCTGAAGCCTGGTCTGGATATGCTGTAAATCACTGTTAGCCTTTACAATGATCTGATGCCTGGTCTGGATATGCTGTAAATCACTGTTAGCCTTTACAATGATCTGATGCCTGGTCTGGATATGCTGTAAATCACTGTTAGCCTTTACAATGATCTGATGCCTGGTCTGGATATGCTGTAAATCACTGTTAGCCTTTACAATGATCTGATGCCTGGTCTGGATATGCTGTAAATCACTGGTAGAGAGATGTCCATCATCAGGATCATAAAAACACTTTTGACGTGAGGATTTATATTTTTGTCGAAAGGAATTAAGAAAGGATGTTGTATAGATTAAATTAATTTAATTACAGCAACACTTATTACTAAATAGTGATAAAATGATGTAAAATTCTGTGTATGTTTTCCATGTATTTACACCAGACCTGTCTGTCTATTCCAGGAAGACTATGACATTAGTAGCCTATGTCTATGGATGTTTTTGGATTTCAGGTTAAAACAGTGTCATATATTTATGGTTAGAACTGTGTCCTGTGTGTGTGCGTGTGCGTGTGTGCGTGTGCATGTGCGTGTGTGTGTGTGCGTGTGTGTGTGTGTATTCCAGGAAGTTTAAGGTGATGCGGGTGCTGGGGCTGCTGGCATCCCACTGCACTGAGCTCAGAGAGGAGACCCCGGTCACTGAGGTTAGTGGTACTGTCTGTCACGCTGTCTGTCACTCTGCTGAGGTTAGTGGTGCTGTCTGTCACGTTGTCCGTCAAACTGCTGAGATTAGTGGTGCTGTCTGTCACTCTGCTGAGGTTAATGATACTGTCTGACACACTGCTGAGGTTAATGATACTGTCTGTCACACTGCTGATGTTAGTGGTACTGTCTGTCACACTGCTGAGGTTAGTGGTACTGTCTGTCACGCTGCTGAGGTTAGTGGTACTGTCTGTCACACTGCTGAGGTTAGTGCTACTGTCTGTCACTGCTGAGGTTAGTGCTACTGTCTGTCACTGCTGAGGTTAGTGGTACTGTCTGTCACACTGCTGAGGTTAGTGCTACTGTCTGTCACACTGCTGAGGTTAGTGCTACTGTCTGTCACACTGCTGAGGTTAGTGGTACTGTCTGTCACACTGCTGAGGTTAGTGCTACTGTCTGTCACACTGCTGAGGTTAGTGCTACTGTCTGTCACACTGCTGAGGTTAGTGCTACTGTCTGTCACACTGCTGAGGTTAGTGCTACTGTCTGTCTGTCACTGCTGAGGTTAGTGGTACTGTCTGTCACACTGCTGAGGTTAGTGCTAGTGCTACTGTCTGTCACACTGCTGAGGTTAGTGCTACTGTCTGTCACACTGCTGAGGTTAGTGCTACTGTCTGTCACACTGCTGAGGTTAGTGGTACTGTCTGTCACACTGCTGAGGTTAGTGCTACTGTCTGTCACACTGCTGAGGTTAGTGCTACAGTCTGTCACACTGCTGAGGTTAGTGGTACTGTCTGTCACACTGCTGAGGTTAGTGCTACTGTCTGTCACACTGCTGAGGTTAGTGCTACTGTCTGTCACACTGCTGAGGTTAGTGCTACTGTCTGTCACACTGCTGAGGTTAGTGCTACTGTCTGTCACACTGCTGAGGTTAGTGCTACTGTCTGTCACACTGCTGAGGTTAGTGGTACTGTCTGTCACACTGCTGAGGTTAGTGCTACTGTCTGTCACACTGCTGAGGTTAGTGCTACTGTCTGTCACACTGCTGAGGTTAGTGCTACTGTCTGTCACACTGCTGAGGTTAGTGCTACTGTCTGTCACACTGCTGAGGTTAATGATACTGTCTGTCACACTGCTGAGGTTAGTGCTACTGTCTGTCACACTGCTGAGGTTAGTGCTACTGTCTGTCACACTGCTGGTTAATGTTATACTGTCTGTCACACTGCTGAGGTTAGTGCTACTGTCTGTCACACTGCTGAGGTTAATGATACTGTCTGTCACACTGCTGAGGTTAGTGCTACTGTCTGTCACACTGCTGAGGTTAATGATACTGTCTGTCACACTGCTGAGGTTAGTGGTACTGTCTGTCACACTGCTGAGGTTAGTGATACTGTCTGTCACACTGCTGAGGTTAATGATACTGTCTGTCACACTGCTGAGGTTAGTGGTACTGTCTGTCACACTGCTGAGGTTAGTGCTACTGTCTGTCACACTGCTGAGGTTAGTGCTACTGTCTGTCACACTGCTGAGGTTAATGATACTGTCTGTCACACTGCTGAGGTTAATGATACTGTCTGTCACACTGCTGAGGTTAATGATACTGTCTGTCACACTGCTGAGGTTAATGATACTGTCTGTCACACTGCTGAGGTTAATGATACTGTCTGTCACACTGCTGAGGTTAGTGCTACTGTCTGTCACACTGCTGAGGTTAATGATACTGTCACACTGCTGAGGTTAGTGCTACTGTCTGTCACACTGCTGAGGTTAGTGGTAC
Organism: Oncorhynchus tshawytscha; assembly: GCF_018296145.1. Taxonomy (NCBI): domain Eukaryota; kingdom Metazoa; phylum Chordata; class Actinopteri; order Salmoniformes; family Salmonidae; genus Oncorhynchus; species Oncorhynchus tshawytscha. The sequence goes on from NW_024609826.1 coordinate 977,322, forward strand.
TGTCTGTCACACTGCTGAGGTTAATGATACTGTCTGTCACACTGCTGAGGTTAGTGCTGCTGTCTCACACTGCTGAGACTGGCATAGTCCAGCAGCACTGCACCGGGCCCCTTCACCCTGTTGTCACAGCACCTATGCTTGTCCTCTATGTATCAATGGTGCATGTGTCCCAAATGCATAGGGCTCTGGTCAAAGTGCACTATGTAGGGAATAGGCTGCCATTTGGGATTCGATCGGTGTATCACATATAACTGTCAAAGCCATGAGCTGCTGAATAGTTGAACATCACTTTAACTGTTAGAACCAGAGCAGACAGTGTAGTAGTCTCAAAACATCTCACAATCTTTTACACACACACAATTCTAACTATGTGAAAGACCCCTACAACATCAACAACAACAGTCAAATCTGTTGAATTAAAATCCCCTAAATCTGTTACTAATCGCAGCAGAGGCATGGAAGTCTAGTCTCTATGCAGCATTATGATCATCTGATGGGAGCGGTAGTGAGAGAAAGTACCGGGGTGAATCACCAGATGCCACTGTAACCCAGCGGTAGGTAGAGCTCTAAACAAGCGCCACCGATCCACCTGCCCAAACATGCTTATGGAGCCGTTAACAAACTGTCAAAGACATTGCGGTTAATCATTTTAAAAAACAGAATTCTATTTGATGTGAAATCTGGCGCCTCCACCCTTGATCCACGTCTTACATGGGTTTGCCATGATTTCCTGTGGTGGTTTATAGGTTTAAAGCTCATAGAGGAGGGGTATACGAGCGATATACAAAATGGCCGTCGTTAATCGGCACACCAGAGAATGGCGCAGTGACTTTTATTTTCCACAGTCTTCTTTTGTAAAGATGGCTGAGGATTTGTCGCCCCGCCCCCCACCACCCATCTGGGCACAGCTAGCTCAGATTCCCAGAGTGACAGATCCCAGAGACTTTTATCATCGTGCTCTCCACAGGGGTTCTGTGTCTGATGGTCAGCCGCAGTCATGGCCATTTCTGCTTCAGGGCAGGGCTATTGTCACCACCATCTCCATATGTCTGCCACACTGTGGAGCTCAGTGGTCGTCCGTGATCCTAGTTAAAGTTTCCACTGTGAGACGAGTTCTCTCTCTCTTGGTCCGGGCTCGTGTTGCGCCGATTGTTTTTTGAAAGGAGTTCTCACAGGGAGACTCACAAGTTACAATGCCGCAAAGTTCAATGTTTATTGTCAGCGTTGAATTTGATGCCTCAGCACGCTCTATAGGCTACATAACAGAATCAGACGTCAAGTTGGCCCTACACTATCATTACAAACCTCCATTTCTCACAGTCCTTTAAAACAGTGAGCAGCAATGACTGCAGCTGCTATTTTTCAGGCATACTGTTGGCTTAGTTAGGACAGGAAGAGAGGAATTAGTTCAGTATTACCCTCTTTCCTCTGCCTGTCTCTATGGATACTTCAACATCATTCTAATTAAGTGTTATCTTCCCTGGCAGAGGCAGTACTTTTCTGTGCCACAAACCACCAAGTCCCAATTCAGACATTTTCTCTCTCTCATGGCAGCGCGTCAATAGTGCTGCACACACTGTCTGCTGTTTCCTCCCAGTGTCCCTTAGAAACTGGCCTAGTGTGTCGTGCCGGCCGTCCCTGCAGAATGAGCAGAACAGACTGCCTCCTGCCTCCCTCCTCTCATTGTGGGAGAATTAGCCTGTTCCATTTCCTCAGACAGGGCTTGGAGGCTCGTTCTCACTCCTCACTACTGGAAAGGGAACAGAGTGCTGGGGCAAATGAACACTGCTGTTGATTCTATTCAGTTTGGTTTCTTGTGTCTTTTGCCAAACTATGATTGTGTAAAGATTGTTATTTTAGGGAATTTTAGGTTTGTTCAATTTTAATTTAGGTTGTTTATCCATTACTCCAAAAACATTTGAATAATTTGGTATCCATGTATTCATCATCAAAAACACATCCATAATGGCTTGAGTCAATTATTGCTCGCTGGCCAAAGCAATATGTCTCATGTCCTTCTGATAACTATAGGCAGAGGCCATTGGTGATCTATGGGACCATAGACTCATGAAACGCCTGAGGTCATGTGTGTCGCAGGCGTCAGCCCTAGATCAAACACCTGTCTTCTTCTGGACAGCCGTGGGATATGGATTGACCACACTACAGCATAGCAGGTCACCTTTTGTTTGTTATTAGCTTGCTCCTTCCATCAATAGGACATCAGGACATATCTGTCTGCCTGTCCTGTCTGCCATCCTGCCACCCTGTTTGTAATGAGTGAATGATCAGGCTCAAACCACTAAATGTCACAATACATTCATTCAGCTAAATCACATACCAGGGATATTTTATTGATTCAATTGATCAGTTGCATTAATGTGATGTTTAAATCAAATGTTAAAATTGGACAAATCACAAAGCTACTGCTTTGTTAGTTTAATCGTGAGAAATGTATTTTCATGTCACTTTGGCCCATTGCCCTTGGTGTGATAATTTGTCTTCATGCCTGCTGAGATGTCTCCAGGAAGACTCCAGTCTCGTGTTGTTCTGAACCACAGCTGAGACGTGATGATAGTGATGATGAGTAACAAAACCTCGGTTGCCTTGAGAAACTGGTGTCTCTGTCTCTCCCTCCCTAAGCCTCGCAGGGATGCTTAATGTTGCATGGCCTTAAACTGTCTGTAGCCTCAGTAGTCTAAAGCTCTGCCTTATGGGTTGGGGGGATGGAGGAGGGGTGGAGGGGGGTAGTAGCGGATTGTACAGGAGCGATAATGATGCGTTTGGAGGAAGTAGCCGTGTGTTGCGGCTCCAACTTAGCCTGTTTGTTTTCTTGAACAGTGAATCGTCAGTCAGTTGCAGGACATCTCTCCTGCCAAAGCTTTGTTTCTCTCTGGCATCAAACGTGAGCCAAACATCTGTTTCCTGCAAAGTCACCATTTATGTTCTTTACCGGCCAGCGCCAGGCCGCCTCGCACTGAGTGTGCTGCCTATTTGCATAGCACCCTGCTGAGAGCGCTGCCGCAGTAAGTCCGTCACATCCTCCCCACTTCTAAAGAGGACGAGACTAGGAAAATGCTAATTCCACGAATTAGCCAGTTAGGGTGTGTGTTTGCTTATATGTGAATTTGTGTGTGTGTGGGGGGGGTGTATGTTTTAGGGAGGTGGCTATTATGTGGATCCTTCCAATAATTTGGGGCGGCAGGTAGCCTAGTGTTGGACTAGTAATCGGAAGGTTGCAAGATCGAATCCCCGAGCTGACAAGGTAAAAATCTGTCATTCTGCCCCTGAACGAGGCAGTTAACCCACTGTTCCTAGGCTGTCATTGAAAATAAGAATTTGTTCTTTACTGACTTGCCTGGTTAAATAAAGGTGAAGCTCTATACCCTTTATAGTGTTATAATGTAGCTCTATACCCTTTATAGTGTTATAATGTAGCTCTATACCCTTTATAGTGTTATAATGTAGCTCTATACCCTTTATAGTGTTATAATGTAGCTCTGTACCCTTTATAGTGTTATAATGTAGCTCTATACCCTTTATAGTGTTATAATGTAGCTCTATAGCCTTTATAGTGTTATAATGTAGCTCTATACCCTTTATAGTGTTATAATGTATCTCTGTACCCTTTATAGTGTTATAATGTAGCTATATACCCTTTATAGTGTTATAATGTAGCTCTATACCCTTTATAGTGTTATAATGTAGCTCTATACCCTTTATAGTGTTATAATGTAGCTCTATACCCTTTATAGTGTTATAATGTATCTCTGTACCCTTTATAGTGTTATAATGTAGCTCCGTACCCTTTATAGTGTTATAATGTAGCTCTACACCCTTTATAGTGTTATAATGTAGCTCTGTACTCTTTATAGTGTTATAATGTAGCTCTATACCCTTTATAGTGTTATAATGTAGCTCTATACCCTTTATAGTGTTATAATGTAGCTATATACCCTTTATAGTGTTATAATGTAGCTCTGTACTCTTTATAGTGTTATAATGTAGCTCTATACCCTTTATAGTGTTATAATGTAGCTCTATACCCTTTATAGTGTTATAATGTAGCTCTATACCCTTTATAGTGTTATAATGTAGCTCCATACCCTTTATAGTGTTATAATGTAGCTCTGTACCCTTTATAGTGTTATAATGTATCTCTGTACCCTTTATAGTGTTATAATGTAGCTCTGTATCCTTTATAGTGTTCTAATGTAGCTCTGTACCCTTTATAGTGTTATAATGTATCTCTGTACCCGTTATAGTGTTATAATGTAGCTATATACCCTTTATAGTGTTATAATGTAGCTCTGTACTCTTTATAGTGTTCTAATGTAGCTCTGTACCCTTTATAGTGTTATAATGTATCTCTGTACCCTTTATAGTTTATAATGTAGCTATATACCCTTTATAGTGTTATAATGTAGCTCTGTACTCTTTATAGTGTTATAATGTATCTCTGTACCCTTTATAGTGTTATAATGTAGCTCTATACCCTTTATAGTGTTATAATGTAGCTCTATACCCTTTATAGTGTTATAATGTAGCTCTGTACCCTTTATAGTGTTATAATGTAGCTCTATACCCTTTATAGTGTTATAATGTAGCTCTATACCCTTTATAGTGTTATAATGTAGCTCTATACCTTTATAGTGTTATAATGTAGCTCTATACCCTTTATAGTGTTATAATGTAGCTCTATACCCTTTATAGTGTTATAATGTAGCTCTGTACCCTTTATAGTGTTATAATGTAGCTCTATACCCTTTATAGTGTTATAATGTAGCTCTATACCCTTTATAGTGTTATAATGTAGCTCTATACCCTTTATAGTGTTATAATGTAGCTCTGTACCCTTTATAGTGTTATAATGTAGCTCTGTACCCTTTATAGTGTTATAATGTAGCTCTGTACTCTTTATAGTGTTATAATGTAGCTATATACCCTTTATAGTGTTATAATGTAGCTCTGTACCTTTATAGTGTTATAATGTAGCTCTATACCCTTTATAGTGTTATAATGTAGCTCTATACCCTTTATAGTGTTATAATGTAGCTCTATACCCTTTATAGTGTTATAATGTAGCTCTGTACCCTTTATAGTGTTATAATGTAGCTCTGTACCCTTTATAGTGTTATAATGTAGCTCTGTACCCTTTATAGTGTTATAATGTAGCTCTGTACCCTTTATAGTGTTATAATGTAGCTCTATACCCTTTATAGTGTTATAATGTAGCTCTATACCCTTTATAGTGTTATAATGTAGCTATATACCCTTTATAGTGTTATAATGTAGCTCTGTACCTTTATAGTGTTATAATGTAGCTCTATACCCTTTATAGTGTTATAATGTAGCTCTATACCCTTTATAGTGTTATAATGTAGCTCCGTACCCTTTATAGTGTTATAATGTAGCTCTGTACCCTTTATAGTGTTATAATGTAGCTCTGTACCCTTTATAGTGTTATAATGTAGCTCTGTATCCTTTATAGTGTTCTAATGTAGCTCTGTACCCTTTATAGTGTTATAATGTATCTCTGTACCCTTTATAGTGTTATAATGTAGCTCTGTACCCTTTATAGTGTTATAATGTAGCTCTGTATCCTTTATAGTGTTATAATGTAGCTCTGTACCCTTTATAGTGTTATAATGTATCTCTGTACCCTTTATAGTGTTATAATGTAGCTATATACCCTTTATAGTGTTATAATGTAGCTCTGTACTCTTTATAGTGTTATAATGTATCTCTGTACCCTTTATAGTGTTATAATGTAGCTCTATACCCTTTATAGTGTTATAATGTAGCTCTATACCCTTTATAGTGTTATAATGTAGCTCTGTACCCTTTATAGTGTTATAATGTAGCTCTATACCTTTATAGTGTTATAATGTAGCTCTATACCCTTTATAGTGTTATAATGTAGCTCTATACCCTTTATAGTGTTATAATGTAGCTCTGTACCCTTTATAGTGTTATAATGTAGCTCTATACCCTTTATAGTGTTATAATGTAGCTCTGTACCCTTTATAGTGTTATAATGTAGCTCTATACCCTTTATAGTGTTATAATGTATCTCTGTACCCTTTATAGTGTTATAATGTAGCTCTATACCCTTTATAGTGTTATAATGTAGCTCTGTACCCTTTTAGTGTTATAATGTAGCTCTGTACCCTTTATAGTGTTATAATGTAGCTCTGTACTCTTTATAGTGTTATAATGTAGCTATATACCCTTTATAGTGTTATAATGTAGCTCTGTACTCTTTATAGTGTTATAATGTAGCTCTGTACCCTTTATAGTGTTATAATGTAGCTCTATACCCTTTATAGTGTTATAATGTAGCTCTGTACCCTTTATAGTGTTATAATGTAGCTCTGTACCCTTTATAGTGTTATAATGTAGCTCTGTACCCTTTATAGTGTTATAATGTAGCTCTATACCATTTATAGTGTTATAATGTAGCTCTGTACCCTTTATAGTGTTATAATGTAGCTCTATACCCTTTATAGTGTTATAATGTAGCTCTGTACCCTTTATAGTGTTATAATGTAGCTCTATACCCTTTATAGTGTTATAATGTAGCTCTATACCCTTTATAGTGTTATAATGTAGCTCTATACCCTTTATAGTGTTATAATGTAGCTCTGTACCCTTTATAGTGTTATAATGTAGCTCTGTACCCTTTATAGTGTTATAATGTAGCTCTGTACCCTTTATAGTGTTATAATGTAGCTCTGTACCCTTTATAGTGTTATAATGTAGCTCTGTACCCTTTATAGTGTTATAATGTAGCTCTGTACCCTTTATAGTGTTATAATGTAGCTACCCTAGTACCCTTTATAGTGTTATAATGTAGCTCTGTACCCTTTATAGTGTTATAATGTAGCTCTGTACCCTTTATAGTGTTATAATGTAGCTCTATACCCTTTATAGTGTTATAATGTAGCTCTGTACCCTTTATAGTGTTATAATGTAGCTCTGTACCCTTTATAGTGTTATAATGTAGCTCTGTACTCTTTATAGTGTTATAATGTAGCTCTGTACCCTTTATAGTGTTATAATGTAGCTCTGTACCCTTTATAGTGTTATAATGTAGCTCTGTACCCTTTATAGTGTTATAATGTAGCTCTGTACTCTTTATAGTGTTATAATGTAGCTCTATACCCTTTATAGTGTTATAATGTAGCTCTGTACCCTTTATAGTGTTATAATGTAGCTCTATACCCTTTATAGTGTTATAATGTAGCTCTATACCCTTTATAGTGTTATAATGTAGCTCTGTACCCTTTATAGTGTTATAATGTAGCTCTGTACCCTTTATAGTGTTATAATGTAGCTCTGTACCCTTTATAGTGTTATAATGTAGCTCTGTACCCTTTATAGTGTTATAATGTAGCTATATACCCTTTATAGTGTTATAATGTATCTCTGTACCCTTTATAGTGTTATAATGTAGCTCTGTACCCTTTATAGTGTTATAATGTAGCTCTGTACCCTTTATAGTGTTATAATGTAGCTCTGTACTCTTTATAGTGTTGGCTTCATTTTATTTACGTTTATGTAACTAGGCAAGTCAGTTAAGAACAAATTCTTATGTTCAATGACGGCCTAGGAACATTGGGTTAACTGCCTGTTCAGGGGCAGAATGACAGGTTTGTACCTTGTCAGCTCGGGGGTTTGAACTTGCAACCTTCCGGTTCCTAGTCCAACGCTCTAACCACTAGGCTACCCTGCCGCCACATTCATGGAGTAATGAGCTTTAAATCTGTCATGTCTAAAGACCTCAGTTTATTAATGGACACCGTTTGACAATGTAGACCTTAGTGCTAAAGTATAAGAATAACAGGATGGAATGGGGAAAACATAACTTCTGGTATAGCACAGTATTCTACTCTGTCTGGACATTGTTGCGTATCCAGTGTTGGTAGGGTACATTATTCAATATAAAGTGTCGTGAAGGGCAGGAGTACTGTCACAACTGTGAGTGAGTGACTGATGCTAGTGCATTCCCTGCGCCTCCAGGCTGTTGTCATGTTCACGGAGCTGATCAGGGAGAACTTCAGGAACAGCAAACTGAAGCAGTGCCTGCTGCCGCCACTGGGGGAGCTGCTCTACCTCATCGCCACACAGGTGACGATATACTCCAAAGCAGTGCCCTTTCAACCCTATGCCTTCTACTGTCTTAATGAAATTGCCATTACAATGAATTAGACCTACTAACTTCTATTCAATCAATCAATCAAATGTATTTTATAAAGCCCTTTTTAAATGAGCAGTTGTCACAAAGTGCTTTACAGCTAATGACTTATATGTCTGTTGGCTTAGGCCTTTATGATGATATTCTGATACTGTTGATAATCTACCACAAAGATACCTGCTTAAATAACTACTGTATTTAAGCACTCTCACTCTCTGTACACCGTCTCCACAGAATAATGGAGAAGCCTCTAAATAATTTGGGGTGTTCTGAGATTCGAGCAACATTTATAGGCCCTTTCCTATTATTAATACTACATGGACAACATGGGGAAACAATATGTATGAGGATTGATGTACTGTAGGTATGCTGTATTACATAACAAAATATATTTTTTAACCACATAAAGATGAACAGACGGCATAAAAGCAGAGCTTAGGTAAAAGCAAGCCATGTGGTTAATGGGCTCTCTGAACACTGCAGGTGTAGGATCTTCATTTGAGACAGTTACCTACAGCAGGAAAATGATCCTGCAGCAGCAACATTTTTGTAGGGGTTGATGCATTTTTCTTAGGGCAAATCAAGTCTGAAATTTCAAAGTGGAAATGACAAACTTTTGAAACTTTTTTTAAAACTCAAATATACTACAAGTCTGCATTTCCTGCCGTGCAGGAAGGGATCAAATGAAGATCCTACATCTGCATGCAGCACAGTGTATGATCAAAGGCCTCATTAACACGGATGTAGTGATGAAAAGGTGGGAAAATGTGAGCAGCAGTGGAGATGACAGGAGGAGAATAGTGTAAATGCAAGCTAACTCCTAACAACTTCACATGTAGTGTAATAGGTGCATAAAGATTATTCTGTGTGTAAACAGTGTTTCCATATGCTTTTGGTTCACTACATCACTCCTCATTATTTACTGTCAATATGTTTTGGAGCCAATTAATTCACATATCCCCAGTTTACTACATAATAACACACATTCCCTCACCGTTACCAAAGGCATTTTCAAGTTCCAAATTTGGTAGCTAGCTAGATCATTTGCTGGGGCTTATTTATTTATCCTAATTACGCTAGCTGCTGCTGCTTTGTTTTGCCCTAATTATTCCCCCAACGAGCCGCTACAGAGGTCCTCTCTGTCTCCACTCACAGCCCCTCCCCTTTTCTTACCTTCTCTCCCCTCTCTCCCCGCAGGAGGAGAAGAAAGAGAACCCAGGAGAGCTGTGGGTTGTTCCTGCTGCCGCCTACACGGTGTTAATGAGGTGCCTTCGGGAAGGGGTAAGACTGCTGCACCTGCCTCAGCAGGAGGGAGGGAGGGAGGGGGGTGGGGGAGTTCCGTGGTAATGATCCTCCTGCAAGGCCCTACAGGCATTGTTTGCCAACTGCAAGTCAAGGGCATGCAGCAGACCCAGTCGTCAGCCCCTGTCATGTACCTGCATCAAAACAACCCCCGGATGGATGGGTCCTTGTCATGACCTCGCCGGCAATTAACGACCGGTGGATACACACACGTACACACACATACACACTCTGTATGTAGGCTGTGTGTAGTGTAGTAGTGTGTCAGTCAGCCAGATAGTCAGTCTGGCCAGAGGACCGTTGTTCCTCAGCTGGTGCATCTGTTCTTCTTAATTACAAAACTGAGTTTGTTTCAAAAGACGATGTCTCTTCTCCCAGAAGGGAGAGTTGATATTACGTGTTCATTATAAACTAATTAGCAAAAGTTTTAGGCTGGCCAGCGTATATACCAATATGGAGCAAGATTATTCCAAAGATTTGTGAGTTGGGTGGGGGGGGAGAATATAATTTAGTTGTACCTATGTACTTAAGAAACTTTATTTGTACGTAGGTCAATTTAAGTCTGATGCCATCTACTGCAATTTCATTGAAAGGATTTGCCTAAAAAGAGGTTTTGTCCAGACAGTTTACACCAAATTTGTGAATTCTGATCCATAATCTCCAGTCTTCTATTTAAAACATATTAATAATAATGGTGTAATGGATCCTGTCCATCTTTTCTGTTGTTAGCATATTTCCTAGAAATGATGTCAGATGTTTTTATATACCTCTAGAATGTTATATCTGTTGAATTGTTGGTCAGTAGTTTTGAGGACTGTTTCACATCAAGGGACCTCACAGCATCAGAGGGAAAGTTAATGTACATGCTTCTTACAATGTTGACAACGTTGACTGTCTGGGATAGTTCTGGAGAGTTCTGTCTGAGTGACTGTGTGGGATAGTTCTGGAGAGTTCTGTCTGAGTGACTGTGTGGGATAGTTCTGGAGAGTTCTGTCTGAGTGACTGTGTGGGATAGTTCTGGAGAGTTCTGTCTGAGTGACTGTGTGGGATAGTTCTGGAGAGTTCTGTCTGAGTGACTGTGTGGGATAGTTCTGGAGAGTTCTGTCTGAGTGACTGTCTGGGATAGTTCTGACTGTGTGGGATAGAGAGTTCTGTCTGAGTGACTGTGTGGGATAGTTCTGGAGAGTTCTGTCTGAGTGACTGTGTGGGATAGTTCTGGAGAGTTCTGTCTGAGTGACTGTGTGGGATAGTTCTAGAGAGAGTTCTGTCTGAGTGACTGTGTGGGATAGTTCTAGAGAGAGTTCTGTCTGAGTGACTGTGTGGGATAGTTCTGGAGAGTTCTGTCTGAGTGACTGTGTGGGATAGTTCTAGAGAGAGTTCTGTCTGAGTGACTGTGTGGGATAGTTCTAGAGAGAGTTCTGTCTGAGTGACTGTGTGGGATAGTTCTGGAGAGAGTTCTGTCTGAGTGACTGTCTGGGATAGTTCTGGAGAGAGTTCTGTCTGAGTGACTGTGTGGGATAGTTTTGGAGAGGTCTGTATGGGATTGTTCTGGAGATAGTTCTGTATGGGATAGTTCTAGAGAGAGTTCTGTCTGGGATAGTTTTGGAGAGAGTTCTGTCTGTATGGGATAGTTCTAGAGAAAGTTCTGTCTGAGTGACTGTCTGGGATAGTTTTGGAGAGAGGTCTGTATGGGATTGTTCTGGAGAGAGTTCTGTATGAGTGTCTGTACGAGAGAGTTCTGTCTGAGTGACTGTGTGGGATAGTTTTGGAGAGAGGTCTGTATGGGATTGTTCTGGAGAGATTTCTGTATGAGTGTCTGTATGGGATAGTTCTCGAGAAAGTTCTGTCTGAGTGACTGTCTGGGATAGTTCTGGAGAGAGTTCTGTATGGGATAGTTCTAGAGAGAGGTCTGTATGGGATAGTTCTAGAGAGAGGTCTGGTCTGTATGGGATAGTTCTAGAGAGAGGTCTGTATGGGATAGTTCTAGAGAGAGGTCTGTATGGGATAGTTCTAGAGAGAGGTCTGTATGAGTGTCTGTATGGGATAGTTCTAGAGAGAGGTCTGTATGGGATAGTTCTAGAGAGAGGTCTGTATGAGTGTCTGTATGGGATTGTTCTGGAGAGAGTTCTGTATGAGTGTCTGTATGGGATAGTTCTAGAGAGAGGTCTTTATGGGATAGTTCTGGAGAGAGTTCTGTATGGGATAGTTCTAGAGAGAGTTCTGTATGGGATAGTTCTAGAGAGAGTTCTGTCTGAGTGACTGTGTGGGATAGTTCTAGAGAGTTCTGTATGAGTGTCTGTATGGGATTGTTCTGGAGAGAGTTCTGTATGAGTGTCTGTATGGGATAGTTCTAGAGAGAGGTCTGTATGGGATAGTTCTGGAGAGAGTTCTGTATGGGATAGTTCTAGAAAGAGGTCTGTATGGGATAGTTCTAGAGAGAGGTCTGTATGGGATAGTTCTAGAGAGAGGTCTGTATGAGTGTCTGTATGGGATTGTTCTGGAGGGAGTTCTGGAGAGAGTTCTGTATGGGATAGTTCTAGAGAGAGGTCTGTATGGGATAGTTCTAGAGAGAAGTCTGTATGAGTGTCTGTATGGGATAGTTCTAGAGAGAGGTCTGTATTGGATAGTTCTAGAGAGAGGTCTGTATGGGATAGTTCTAGAGAGAGTTCTGTATGAGTGTCTGTATGGGATAGTTCTAGAAAGAGGTCTGTATGAGTGTCTGTATGGGATTGTTCTGGAGAGAGTTCTGTATGAGTGTCTGTATGGGATAGTTCTGTAGAGAGGTCTGTATGAGTGTCTGTATTGGATAGTTCTAGAGAGAGGTCTGTATGAGTCCTGTAGGAACTGCAGGCACAGGGGACTTTTGTTGATTAATTAAAGGATTTGTTCAATACAGACTCTGAGCTGTAATGAGAATAATACTATCAGGAAGGTTAAGTGGTGTTGAGAGTCAGTCAGTCAGTCTGTCTCTCTTCACCAGCCACCTTGACTAATAATAACTCTGTGGGTGCTCCTCTCTGAGGGCCGGGAGGGGGATATGACTGAGGAAGGGAAGCACAACACACACACTCACACCACGTCGGTCATTAAGACGCTGCCAACCGGGTGCTTTTCTTATTTATTTCTATTGAGCGATGATGAGTGCTGACTGACACTTGCCTACTTCTCTAGGGAGAACCTCCCCAGCTAAACACAGATTGAAGTCAAACTTTCCGAGTAGGATGGGAATTCTAGCTAAGTTTTGATTGGATGGATCCTGGCTGTGGCAAGCATGCATGATTCAGCGGCTTCATGTCTTTGTAAACAAGAACATATGGCAATTAGACTAGATAGCATAGCCTATATACAGTCTATTAGACACACCACCCCATTCACCAAAATGGATCGCTCCTACAGTGTGGCCGTGGCTTGCTGTATAAAGCAGGCGGACAGGCATCAAGGCATTCAGTTACTGTTTGATTGAACATTAGAATGGGCAAAACGAGTGACCTAAGCGACTGAGTGTGGTATAATGGTCGGTGCCAGGCACGCCAGGTCTAGTATCTCAGAAACGGACTCCTGGGCTTTTCACACATGACAGTGTCTAGGGTTTCCCCAGAATGGTGCGACAAACAAAAAACATCCAGTCAGCGGCTGTCCTGTGGGCGACAACAGTTTGTTGATGAGAGAGGTCGAATGAGAATGGCAAGAATCATACAAGCTACAGTAACAGGCAGGCTGCAAACAGACAAATAATGGCTCGGTACAACAGTGGAGTGCAGAACGGCATCTCGGAACACGCAACTCGTCGATTCTTGTCCCGGATGGGCTACTACGACCACACCAGTTCCCCTCCTATCAGCTAAAAACAACAAGAAACTGTCTCCAGTGGGCACGCGATCACCAGCACTAGACAATTGTGGAGTGGAAAAACAATGCCTTGGCTGACAAATCCTGATTCCTGTTGCGTCATGCTGATGGAAGATTCAGGGTTTATCGTAAGCAGCATGAGTCCATGGACCCATCCTGCCTGGTGTCAACAGTACAGGCTGGTGGCGGTGGAGAACCGCTGTCCAATCTGCTGCAACTGCGTGATGACATCACGTCAGCATGGGCCAACATCCCTGTGGAATGTTTCCAACTTGTAGAATTCATGCCCCAAAGAATTCAGGAGGCAAAGGGGGTCCGACCCAGTACTAGATGGGTGTACCTAATAAACTGGCCGGCAATTGTATGTTTTCATATGTTATTTATGCAGCATTTCCCTGCATGGTTAAAACATGGTTAAAACATTTAAAATTGAATTGATATGTGAAATGCTTACACCACTTTAAATGCACTTAACTGCAATTCTAGCTGTGTTTGCATGTCAGATTTTCATGACCACAGCTGATTCTGAAAGCCCAAACAAACTGTGAGAATAAGATGTCAAGAAGAGAGTTGCTTGTTCTCTTGTTAAGGGCAGCAACCCACATACCGTAACATTGCAGCGAGTGTAGCAGCATCAGCAAATGTTTCAGGAGGGAGAGGAAGATGGAGGGAAAGTCTGGGCGTGAGAGAGAGGGGAGCCTGAATGCCAGAGATGGAAAGGGAAAAGGAGACTGGTAAGAGAAGGCAAGGCAGCAAGAGATAGGGAGACTGGGAGGAGAAGGCGAGAGAGAAAGAGACGGGGCAGGTGAATCAAGTGAGAGAGGACAGAGAGAGAGAGAGAGGCGGGCAGGAGAAACGACTGAGAAGAGAGAGAGAGGCAGGAGAAGCGACTGAGAGAGGACAGAGAGAGAGAGAGACGGGCAGGAGAAGCGACTGAGAGAGGACAGAGAGAGAGAGAGGCGGGCAGGAGAAGCGACTGAGAGAGGACAGAGAGAGACGGGCAGGAGAAGACGACAGAGAGAGAGAGAGGCGGGCAGGAGAAGCGACAGAGAGGACAGAGAGAGAGAGACGGGCAGGAGAAGCGACTGAGAGAGGACAGAGAGAGAGAGAGACGGGCAGGAGAAGGCGGGCAGGAGACTGAGAGAGGACAGAGAGAGAGAGAGAGACGGGCAGGAGAAGCGACTGAGAGAGGACAGAGAGAGAGAGAGACGGGCAGGAGAAGCGACTGAGAGAGAGAGAGAGACGGGCAGGAGAAGCGACTGAGAGAGGACAGAGAGAGCGAGACAGGCAGGAGAAGCGACTGACAGAGGACAGAGAGAGAGGCGGGCAGGAGAAGCGACTGAGAGAGGACAGAGAGAGAGAGAGGCGGGCAGGAGAAGCGACTGAGAGAGAGCGAGACGGGCAGGAGAAGCGACTGAGAGAGGACAGAGAGAGAGAGAGGCGGGCAGGAGAAGCGACTGAGAGAGAGAGAGGCGGGCAGGAGAAGCGACTGAGAGAGAGAGACGGGCCAGACTTGAGCTGCCTGCAGGAAATATTTATGAGCGTGAAGAAGATGTTCCCAGTGCCAATGATGAAAGGTGTGTTTGGGAACAGAGGCTGTGGCGGTGGTGTATCTGTACCAGGGAGAGGGAGCCAGGGGCTTCAACCCTCCTCCTCTATCTCCTAGTCCTGGCCACCGCACTGCTCCACTCCACACAGCTCTCCACTCACATTAAACATGTATCAGTCCAACACAGGAGCTACTGTAATGCTCTGCTCCTAATCAGCTGCAGCCTAATCTCTCTCTGAAGCATAGCCCAATTCCCTATATAGTGTACTACTTTTGGCTCCGGTTAAAAGTAGTGCACTATATAGGGAGTAGGATGCCATTTGGGACGAGTAACCTCTGGATGACTCGTAATAATAACCAGCTACATCACACACTTCTACATTTCTACATATGGATTTCTGACATGCAATTCAATGTCCTGCAATAATCATGACAGATACTCTCTGTTTGTGTGGAAGGACATTTAATGCTGCTTAACAAAAACAAATGAATACATGTGTGCCGAGTGGGAAGTGTCTCTTTTAAAAGAACGTAGACATTCTTCAAGGGAGATTGTATCTTAAAGTATTGTAGTACTCAATGGTAATAATTTCAGAGATCCTTTCCACACTGTCTTGTAGGTGTTTTGCTGTCTGACTTATTACTTCATTCCAGCTCCATCTTTGCATTCTTCTGTAATCTTCTAAATACACATTTCACAAAGTTAAAACCCGTTTTGATATTTTTTGGTTTTAATATCACTCTTATTCATTAAACATGCCATTTAAACAGAGAGGATAGAGTTCTAAGCAGAGAGATGAAAACAAGCCGGATAATGAAAGGCTTAGCTGGCGGTCCTGAATTTACATAGAGCGTTCTTCTGGTCCAGGTGCTGCGCTGCTGCTTCAAAAGGGACATAATTACACACAGGCACTTGTTGCAGGCTGGGGAAACCACAAGAGAGACTGCAGGGCTCCTCTCAGTCTGACACGGCTAACACTCTGGGAAAACATACAGCACAGGCTCAAACTAGAGGAGACACAAAGGCTAAGCTTAGTAAAGACTTATAGCTACCACTATGATAAGAGTCTTCTTCTCATATAGAATTGTTTACTGGGGCTTTTTCGATCCTCGTGTAGTGGAGATACTAAGCTTAGTAAAGAGCTGCATGAACTCTGTTTTGTCCTCATAGTTTTGTGTTCAATCCCCATGTCGGCCCTACAGTATTATGGTTTATGGTTCTTAAGGTTATGGTTTTAGGCCTACAGTATTAGCCCTAGGTTATGGTTTTAGGCCCTACAGTATACACCCTAGGTTATGGTTTTAGGCCCTACAGTATACACCCTAGGTTATGGTTTTAGGCCTACAGTATTAGCCCTAGGTTATGGTTTTAGGCCCTACAGTACTAGCCCTAGGTTATGGTTTTAGGCCCTAGTAGCCCTAGGTTAGCCCTAGGTTATGGTTTTAGGCCCTACAGTATTAGCCCTAGGTTATGGTTTTAGGCCTACAGAATTAGCCCTAGATTTGGTTTTAGGCCTACAGTATTAGCCCTAGGTTATGGTTTTAGGCCTACAGTATTAGCCCTAGGTTATGGTTTTAGGCCTACAGTATTAGCCCTAGGTTATGGTTTTAGGCCTACAGTATTAGCCCTAGGTTATGGTTTTAGGCCCCAGTATTAGCCAGGTTATGGTTTTAGGCCCTACCCTAGGTTATGGTTTTTAGTATTAGCCCTAGGTTATGGTTTTAGGCCCAGTATTAGCCCTAGGTTATGGTTTTAGGCCTACAGTATTAGCCCTAGGTTATGGTTTTAGGCCCTACAGTATTAGCCCTAGGTTATGGTTTTAGGCCCTACAGTATTAGCCCTAGGTTATGGTTTTAGGCCCTACAGTATTAGCCCTAGGTTATGGTTTTAGGCCCTACAGTATTAGCCCTAGGTTATGGTTTTAGGCCCTACAGTATTAGCCCTAGGTTATGGTTTTAGGCCCTACAGTATTAGCCCTAGGTTATGGTTTTAGGCCTACAGTATTAGCCCTAGGTTAGGTATTTAGGTTATGGTTTTAGGCCTACAGTATTAGCCCTAGGTTATGGTTTTAGGCCTACAGTATTAGCCCTAGGTTATGGTTTTAGGCCCTACAGTATTAGCCCTAGGTTATGGTTTTAGGCCCTACAGTATTAGCCCTAGGTTATGGTTTTAGGCCCTACAGTATTAGCCCTAGGTTATGGTTTTAGGCCTACAGTATTAGCCCTAGGTTATGGTTTTAGGCCCTACAGTATTAGCCCTAGGTTATGGTTTTAGGCCCTACAGTGGTTTTAGCCCTAGGTTATGGTTTTAGGCCCTACAGTATTAGCCCTAGGTTATGGTTTTGGTTTTAGGCCCTAGGTTATGGTTTTACAGTATGGTTTTAGCCCTACAGTATTAGCCCTAGGTTATGGTTTTAGGCCTACAGTATTAGCCCTAGGTTATGGTTTTAGGCCCTACAGTATTAGCCCTAGGTTATGGTTTTAGGCCCTACAGTATTAGCCCTAGGTTATGGTTTTAGGCCCTACAGTATTAGCCCTAGGTTATGGTTTTAGGCCTACAGTATTAGCCCTAGGTTATGGTTTTAGGCCCTACAGTATTAGCCCTAGGTTATGGTTTTAGGCCTACAGTATTAGCCCTAGGTTATGGTTTTAGGCCCTACAGTATTAGCCCTAGGTTATGGTTTTAGGCCTACAGTATTAGCCCTAGGTTATGGTTTTAGGCCCTACAGTATTAGCCCTAGGTTATGGTTTTAGGCCCTACAGTATTAGCCCTAGGTTATGGTTTTAGGCCCTACAGTATTAGCCCTAGGTTATGGTTTTAGGCCTACAGTATTAGCCCTAGGTTATGGTTTTAGGCCTACAGTATTAGCCCTAGGTTATGGTTTTAGGCCTACAGTATTAGCCCTAGGTTATGGTTTTAGGCCCTACAGTATTAGCCCTAGGTTATGGTTTTAGGCCCTACAGTATTAGCCCTAGGTTATGGTTTTAGGCCTACAGTATTAGCCCTAGGTTATGGTTTTAGGCCCTACAGTATTAGCCCTAGGTTATGGTTTTAGGCCCTACAGTATTAGCCCTAGGTTATGGTTTTAGGCCCTACAGTATTAGCCCTGGGTTATGGTTTTAGGCCCTACAGTATTAGCCCTAGGTTATGGTTTTAGGCCTACAGTATTAGCCCTAGGTTATGGTTTTAGGCCCTACAGTATTAGCCCTAGGTTATGGTTTTAGGCCTACAGTATTAGCCCTGGGTTATGGTTTTAGGTCCTACAGTCTAGACATTAGTTAAAGGCTTTCATCCCTTTTCATGTTGAATTAGACTCCTGTTTGGAATGATTTTCCAGTTAGTCCAGGGTAATCTACAGTATATCTGCAAAACAAATGTAAGTAATTGAAATGTTTCTTGTAGAACAGTTAACCAAGGAAACAAAATGGTGTTTAAAATAGCCCCCATGCCCACGCATTTTGAGAACTTCTTGGATGAGTACTTTTTGTTGTTGTTGCATCCTATGTTCATTTTTTCCCAGTGTGTTAGATGCTAGTATTAATACAGTAGCAGTGTTTTAATGAGAAACAGCCGCACTCCACTCCACAGGTGTGCCCAATGTCCTGTTTAATGGCTGTTTTCCAAATGGCACCCTATTTTCTATTTAGTGCACTACATTTGTACCAGGGACCAATTCCCTTTGTTCATTGAGTTAGATCAGGGTTCTCCAACCTTTTCTCTCAAAAGAAATCCTGAGCCACTCGTATACAAGCAGCATATTGGTAGGCCCAATAGCAATAGCTATTTAGCTAATTTGATGTTCTTTACAATATATTTTCAATGCCCCTCCCTGCCTCTGTTCATAACATTAGATTTTCAATGCCCCTCCCTGCCTCTGTTCATAACAATATATTTTCAATGCCCCTCCCTGCCTCTGTTCATAACATTATATTTTCAATGCCCCTCCCTGCCTCTGTTCATAACATTAGATTTTCAATGCCCCTCCCTGCCTCTGTTCATAACATTAGATTTTCAATGCCCCTTCCTGCCTCTGTTCATAACATTAGATTTTCAATGCCCCTCCCTGCCTCTGTTCATAACATTAGATTTTCAATGCCCCTCCCTGCCTCTGTTCATAACAATATATTTTCAATGCCCCTCCCTGCCTCTGTTCATAACATTAGATTTTCAATGCCCCTCCCTGCCTCTGTTCATAACAATATATTTTCAATGCCCCTCCCTGCCTCTGTTCATAACATTAGATTTTCAATGCCCCTCCCTGCCTCTGTTCATAACAATATATTTTCAATGCCCCTCCCTGCCTCTGTTCATAACAATATATTTTCAATGCCCCTCCCTGCCTCTGTTCATAACAATATATTTTCAATGCCCCTCCCTGCCTCTGTTCATAACAATATATTTTCAATGCCCCTCCCTGCCTCTGTTCATAACATTATATTTTCAATGCCCCTCCCTGCCTCTGTTCATAACATTAGATTTTCAATGCCCCTCCCTGCCTCTGTTCATAACATTAGATTTTCAATGCCATTTTCAGACTTCACTTTCTGAAAGTTTGGAATAAGTAGTGACGCATCGCATGACTCCAAGGTTTTCTCTGTGTGTGTTTTGTTTATGCTGTTTTAGTCTAGTATAGTTGCCTTTGTAACATCAGGTTAAAATGCTCCGAGTTACAGCACACCTTATACACAGTAGCCTCCAGCGTGCCTTACCTTTGTGAAAAGGGAGTCTGTGTACAGTATGTCCACACCGGTATGAAACATAGTTAGTTGTACAAACGGGCGTGTTTAAAAAAACGCCCTCAGCTTTTCTTCACAGTGATTTTGTATGGTTGTTGTGTGGAGAGAGAAGAGAAACCTTGAGGCTGCTGTGCTGTGTGGAGTATCTTGACTTGAGTTGTATTTGTTTCTGGTTGACTTGTTCTACTGACACAACAAGGCCTTTCTGACTGGAATGTTCCCCCTCACTATGTTCACTCTTTCGGGTCTGTTCCAAATGGCACCCTATTCCCTATATAGTGCACTACGTGGACTCTGGTCAAAAGTAGTGCACTATGTACAGAATAGGGTGCCATTTGGGACGCAGCTTCCTTAACTCCTCACTCGCCCTCTAGCAGCTTGTCAATCAGTGCAGGTGTCCTCCTACTCAGCACCTCAACTACATCAGAACCTAGAGCCCTCTCTCTCTCTCTCTCTCTCTCTCTCTCGCTGTCTCTCTCTCTTGCTGTCTCTCTCTCTCGCTGTCTCTCTCGCTGTCCCTCTCTCAATTAAATTAAATTCAAAGGGCTTTATTGGCATGGGAAACAAGTGAAATAGATAATAAACAAAAGTGTAAACACTACACTTACAAAAGTTTCAAAGGAATAGAGACATTTCAAATGTCATATTACATCTATACATAGTGTTGTCACGATGTGCAAATAGTTAAACTACAAAAGAGAAAATAAATAAACATAAATATGGGTTGCATTTACAGTGGTGTTTGTTCTTCACTGGTCACAAATCCTGCTGCTGTGATGGCACACTAAGGTATTATCAAAATTTGATTTGTTTTCAAATTCTTTGTGGATCTGTG
Source organism: Oncorhynchus tshawytscha (assembly GCF_018296145.1). Taxonomy (NCBI): domain Eukaryota; kingdom Metazoa; phylum Chordata; class Actinopteri; order Salmoniformes; family Salmonidae; genus Oncorhynchus; species Oncorhynchus tshawytscha. Next base: position 997,788 of record NW_024609826.1, read on the forward strand.
TAATCTGAGGGAAATATGTGTCTCTAATATGGTCATACATTGGGCAGGAGGTTAGATAGTGCAGCTCAGTTTCCACCTCATTTTGTGGGCAGTGTGGACATAACCTGTCTTGTCTTGAGAGCCAGGTCTCATAGGGCACTACTACTGTTGGCCAAGGCCTCTAGGGCTCTGCACAAAACGAGTAGGGAGGAGGGTGCTGTTTTGGACACAGTCCAGTCATGTGGTTGTTGTGGGTTACTGTGTGTGGCTGTAGTGTACAGTCGTGGCCAAAAGTTTTGAGAATGACACAAATATACATTTTCACATAGTCTGCTGCCTCACTTTGTATGATGGCAATTTGCATATACTCCAGAATGTTATGAAGAGTGATCTGATGAATTCCCTCTTTGCCATGCAAATTAACTGAATCTCACCCCAAAAACATTTCCACTGCCAACCATGGTAACCAGCAAAGTAAACACGTGCCGTCATCATTGCTTTGCACAAAAAGGGCTTCACAGGCAAAGATATTGCTGTCAGTAAGATTGCACCTAAATCAACCATTTATCGGATCATCAAGAACTTCAAGGAGAGCGGTTCAATTGTTGTGAAGAAGGCTTCAGGGCGCCCAAGAAAGTCCAGCAAGCGCCCGGACCGTCTCCTTAAGTTGATTCAGCTGCGGGATCGGGGCACCACCAGTACAGAGCTTACTTGGAATGGTAGCAGGCAGGTGTGAGTGCACCTGCACGCACAGTGAGGCAAAGACTTTTGGAGGATGGCCTCGTGTCAAGAAGGGCAGCAAAGAAGCCACTTCTCTCCAGGAAAAACATCAGGGACAGACTGATATTCTGCAAAAGGTACAGGGATTGGACTGCTGAGGACTGGGGTAAAGTCATTTTCTCTGATGAATCCCCTATCCTATTGTTTGGGGCATCTGAAATAAATCTTGCCCGGAGAAGACAAGGTGAGCGCTACCATCAGTCCTGTGTCATGCCAACAGTAAAGCATCCTGCGACCATTCATGTGTGGGGTTGCTTCTCAGCCAAGGGAGTGGACTCACTCACCATTTTGCCTCCAAGAGCAACTTCTCCCAACCATACAGGAACAGTTTGGTGACAAACAATGCCTTTTCCAGCATGATGGAGCACCTTGCCATAAGGCAAAAGTGATAACTAAGTGGCTCGGGGAACAAAACATCAATATTTTGGGTCCATGGCCAGGAAACTCCCCAGACCTTAATCCCATTGAGAACTTGTGGTCAAATCCTCAAAGGCGGGTGGACAAACAAAAACCCACAAATTCTGACAAACTCAAAGCATTGATTATGCAATGGGCTGCCATTAGTCAGAAGTTAATTGACAGCATGCCAGGGCGGATTGCAGAGGTCTTGAAAAAGAAGGGTCAACACTGCAAATATCGACTCTTTGCATCAACTTCATGTAATTGTCAATAAAAGCCTTTGACACTTATGAAAAGCTTGTAATTACACTTCAAAATTCCATAGTAACATCCGACAAAAATATCTAATATCTAAAACTTTTGGTCACGACTGTAGTTCAGAAAGGTACTGTGGTAGAATACTGGTTTTAACTAGTGAACGCTATGTTCATTAGGTTGTTAGTAGTGATCCTCATTTCCACGTTTTAATGGAGTAATAAGCTTATGATGTAACCCAGTGGAACCAGGGTAACAAGGTGACTTAATGGATCTGTGGTATATAATGGAGGTGTGGTATATAATGGATGTGTGGTATATAATGGATGTGTGGTATATAATGGATGTGTGGTATGTAATGGATGTGTGGTATATAATGGATGTGTGTTATATAATGGATCTGTGGTATACAATGGATCTGTGGTATATAATGGATCTGTGGTATATAATGGATCTGTGGTATATAATGGATGTGTTGTATATAATGGATGTGTGGTATATAATGGATGTGTGGTATATGCGTGGTATATAATGGATGTGTGGTATATAATGGATGTGTTGTATATAATGGATGTGTGGTATATAATGGATGTGTGGTATATAATGGATGTGTGGTATATAATGGATGTGTGGTATGTAATGGATGTGTGGTATATAATGGATGTGTGTTATATAATGGATCTGTGGTATACAATGGATCTGTGGTATATAATGGATGTGTGGTATATAATAGATCTGTGGTATATAATGGATCTGTGGTATATAATAGATCTGTGGTATATAATGGATGTGTGTTATATAATGGATCTGTGGTATATAATGGATGTGTTGTATATAATGGATGTGTGGTATATAATGGATGTGTGGTATATGCGTGGTATATAATGGATGTGTGGTATATGTGTGGTATATAATGGATGTGTGGTATATGCGTGGTATATAATGGATGTGTGATATATAATGGATGTGTGGTATATAATGGATGTGTGGTATATGCGTGGTATATAATGGATGTGTGGTATATGCGTGGTATATAATGGATGTGTGATATATAATGGATGTGTGGTATATAATGGATGTGTGGTATATGTGTGGTATATAATGGATGTGTGGTATATAATGGATGTGTGGTATATGTGTGGTATATAATGGATGTGTGGTATATTTGTGGTATATAATGGATGTGTGGTATATAATGGATGTGTGGTATATAATGGATGTGTGGTATATAATGGATGTGTGGTATATGTGTGGTATATAATGGATGTGTGGTATATGCGTGGTATATAATGGATGTGTGATATATAATGGATGTGTGGTATATAATGGATGTGTGGTATATGTGTGGTATATAATGGATGTGTGGTATATGCGTGATATATAATGGAGGTGTGGTATATAATGGATGTGTGGTATATAATGGATGTGTGGTATATAATGGATGTGTGGTATGTAATGGATGTGTGGTATATAATGGATGTGTGTTATATAATGGATCTGTGGTATACAATGGATCTGTGGTATATAATGGATGTGTGGTATATAATAGATCTGTGGTATATAATGGATGTGTGTTATATAATGGATCTGTGGTATATAATAGATCTGTGGTATATAATAGATGTGTGTTATATAATGGATCTGTGGTATATAATGGATGAGTTGTATATAATGGATGTGTGGTATATAATGGATGTGTGGTATATAATGGATGTGTGGTATAAGCGTGGTATATAATGGATGTGTGGTATATAATGGATGTGTTGTATATAATGGATGTGTGGTATATAATGGATGTGTGGTATATAATGGATGTGTGGTATGTAATGGATGTGTGGTATATAATGGATGTGTGTTATATGCGTGGTATATAATGGATGTGTGGTATATGTGTGGTATATAATGGATGTGTGGTATATGCGTGGTATATAATGGATGTGTGATATATAATGGATGTGTGGTATATGCGTGGTATATAATGGATGTGTGGTATATAATGGATGTGTGATATATAATGGATGTGTGTTATATAATGGATCTGTGGTATATAATGGATCTGTGGTATATAATGGATGTGTGTTATATAATGGATCTGTGGTATATAATGGATGTGTGGTATATAATGGATGTGTGATATATAATGGATGTGTGATATATAATGGATGTGTGTTATATAATGGATCTGTGGTATATAATGGATGTGTGATATATAATGGATGTGTGATATATAATGGATGTGTGTTATATAATGGATGTGTGTTATATAATAGATCTGTGGTATATAATGGATGTGTGGTATATAATGGATGTGTGGTATATAATGGATGTGTGTTATATAATGGATCTGTGATATATAATGGATGTGTGATATATAATGGATGTGTGTTATATAATGGATCTGTGGTATACAATGGATCTGTGGTATATAATGGATGTGTGGTATATAATAGATCTGTGGTATATAATGGATGTGTGTTATATAATGGATCTGTGGTATATAATAGATCTGTGGTATATAATGAATGTGTGGTATATAATGGATGTGTGGTATATAATGGATGTGTGGTATATAATAGATGTGTGGTATATAATGGATGTGTGGTATATAATGGATATGTGGTATATAATGGATGTGTGGTATATAATGGACATGTGGTATATAATGGATGCGTGGTGGGTAATGAACCACTTCACATTTTAGCCATTGTAATGATTTGTGTAAATCAAATTGTTACTCACCCATTGTTTTGTTTTGCTTTTCTTTGAAGTGTGACCTTCAGGTTCTTGTAGGATTCAGGATTGTGTTTTATTTAGCCTAGCTAACCTATCTTGGGCATCCCATTATATTGTACTGTGTGTGTGTGTTGGGTTCATCCGTGTGTGTATGTCCGTCCGTGTGTGTGTCTGTATGTGTGTCTTTAGGAGGAGCTGGTTGTGAACCACATGGTGTGTAAGATGGTGGAGAACGTGTGTACCCCGGCGTCTCACTACGCCCAGGGCTTCATCACCGGGGAGATAGGCCCCATGCTCTGGTACCTGTTCACACACTCCAGTGTCGACTCACTACGCGTCAGCGCCATCTCAGTAAGTACAAACTCAATACACTATCCAGGGAAACCTGAACTCACTCACTACAGTATTTCACTTTCATTTGTGATTGAAGTAGAGATACTGTGTGTACTGATGAAATACCACTGGATGGATTACGTCCATGTATATAACCTGCATTGGGACTAATAGGTCCATGTATATAACCTGCATTGGGACTAATAGGTCCATGTATATAACCTGCATTGGGACTAATATCTTGATACCAGACCTAGGTTCCTATTTAAACTGTTTCTTGATTGAGTTTGTCTGACACAAAGAAACCAATGCAATAGTCCCAAATGTACAAACCCTGCCTTTCCGGCACTTCAGCCACTTTTAGAAGCCAGATGTGTTTGAAAGAGAACTTGATGATGACTGAGGCCTTCCTGTGTTATTAACTTCATACAGGCCCTGTGCAGAATCACCCGCCTCTCAGCCAGTGCCTTCCACAGTGTGATTGACAAGGTGGGGCTGCCAGCCATCTTAGCCAGCCTGGTGTCGGGGATCAGCCGTGTCCAGCAGCACATACTCACCATGTTCTCTGCCATGCTGGCGTCAGGGGCCCACGCCCAGCTACACAGACTAGTCCAGGAGCGGGTATGTAGGATACTGTAGTGTAACACCTTGTTAAACTCCAACAGTCCTAAATGCTACTCTATTCCCTACATGACTCTTGAGTGGCGCAGTGGTCTAAGGCACTGCATCTCAGTGCAAGACGCGTCACTACAGACCCTGGTTCGAATCCAACTGATTGGGAGTCACATAGGATGGTGCACAATTGGCTCAGCGTCGTCCTGGTTTGGCCGGTGTAGGCCGTCATTGTAAATAAGAATTTGTTCTTAACTGACTTGTCTAGTTAAATAAAGGTTAAAAATACAATTGTGCACTACTTTTGACCCTATGGGCCCTGGGCAAAGGTAGTGCACTATAGGGAATAGTGTGCCATTTGGGACGCAGGAAATGAAAGCACAACTATAGCCCCTCCTTCATTCAACTGTCACTGTGAGGCTAAGAGTGTGGCCCGTGCCATAGCTGTATGGGATTGGTGTTGTCTCTGTGTGGACGTGTTTCAGCCCTGTGCCATCTTCTTCAGCACTAAACATCTCATCTGGCCCGGCACCGCCGCCCTCTCCCTAACCTCTGACAGATAATTGGCCATTATCGGCTTGTGCTGCTAGTTCCAGCCAACACAGGAGATGAATCCCATCTCCTCTCCTCTTCTTCTCCTCTCTCCTCCCCATCTCCCTCTATCTTTAATCCTCTGGCCCAGTTAGGGTTAGTTGTAAGTATGAACAAATAATGGAATATAAATCTCTCCCCCAACGGAACACATGCAGCCAAAGCCAGATAAGATGCAGATAAGAAAGAGAAAGATTTGTCTGCATGTGATGTCTAGTCTGTCTCAGGGCCTCACCAACTGGGATGGGAGAGAATCATTTTCTTCAAAGAGAGGAGTTCTCTTATTTCCTGAGGTTGACTTGACTCCCAGTCACTGAGACTTGAACAAACATGCCTTATTCCTACTGATGATTATCTTTAAATATTCATCTTTTGTAATAAACATTCTAAAGCAGTTAATCTGGTCAATAAACATTCTAAACCCATGTTAACGCCCAATAAACATTCTAAACCCATGTTAACGTTCAATAAACATTCTAAACCCATGTTAACGTCTGGTCAATAAACATTCTAAACCCATGTTACGTCTGGTCAATAAACATTCTAAACCCATGTTAACTCTGAGTCAATAAACATTCTAAACCCATGTTACGTCTGGTCAATAAACATTCTAAACCCATGTTAACGTCTGGTCAATAAACATTCTAAACCCATGTTAACTCTGGTCAATAAACATTCTAAACCCTGTTAACGTCTGTCAATAAACATTCTAAACCCATGTTAACGTCTGGTCCTTAAACATTCTAAACCCATGTTAACGTCTGGTCAATAAACATTCTAAACCCATGTTAACGTCTGGTCAATAAACATTCTAAACCCATGTTAACGTCTGGTCAATAAACATTCTAAACCCATGTTAACGTCTGGTCAATAAACATTCTAAACCCATGTTTCTGGTCAATAAACATTCTAAACCCATGTTAACGTCTGGTCAATAAACATTCTAAACCCATGTTAACGTCTGGTCCAATAAACATTCTAAACCCATGTTAACGTCTGGTCCTCAATAAACATTCTAAACCCATGCAGCGTCTGGTCATTCTAAACCCATGCGTCTGGTCAATAAACATTCTAAACCCATGTTAACGTCTGGTAAACATTCTAAACCCATGTTAACGTCTGGTAAACATTTCTAAAACCCATGTTAACGTCTGGTTTAAACATTCTAAACCCATGTTAACGTCTGGTCAAGCAAACATTCTAAACCCATGTTAACGTCTGGTCAATAAACATTCTAAACCCATGTTAACGTCTGGTCCTTAAACATTCTAAACCCATGTTAACGTCTGGTCCTTAAACATTCTAAACCCATGTTAACGTCTGGTCAATAAACATTCTAAACCCATGTTAACGTCTGGTCAATAAACATTTAAACCCATGTTAACGTCTAAACCCATGTTAACGTCTGGTCTTAAACATTCTAAACCCATGTTAACGTCTGGTCAATAAACATTTAAACATGTTAAATCTGTCAATAAACATTCTAAACCCATGTTAACGTCTGGTTAAACATTTCTAAACCCATGTTAACGTCTGGTCCTTAAACATTCTAAACCCATGTTAACGTCTGGTCAATAAACATTCTAAACCCATGTTAACGTCTGGTCAATAAACATTCTAAACCCATGTTAACGTCTGGTCAATAAACATTCTAAACCCATGTTAACGTCTGGTCAATAAACATTCTAAACCCATGTTAACGTCTGGTCAATAAACATTCTAAACCCATGTTAACGTCTGGTCAATAAACATTCTAAACCCATGTTAACGTCTGGTCAATAAACATTCTAAACCCATGTTAACGTCTGGTCAATAAACATTCTAAACCCATGTTAACGTCTGGTCCTTAAACATTCTAAACCCATGTTAACGTCTGGTCAATAAACATTCTAAACCCATGTTAACGTCTGGTCAATAAACATTCTAAACCCATGTTAACGTCTGGTCAATAAACATTCTAAACCCATGTTAACGTCTGGTCAATAAACATTCTAAACCCATGTTAACGTCTGGTCAATAAACATTCTAAACCCATGTTAACGTCTGGTCAATAAACATTCTAAACCCATGTTAACGTCTGGTCAATAAACATTCTAAACCCATGTTAACGTCTGGTCAATAAACATTCTAAACCCATGTTAACGTCTGGTCAATAAACATTCTAAACCCATGTTAACGTCTTCAATAAAACCCATGTTAACGTCTGGTCCTTAAACATTCTAAACCCATGTTAACGTCTGGTCAATAAACATTCTAAACCCATGTTAACGTCTGGTCCATTCTAAACATTCTAAACCCATGTTAACGTCTGGTCAATAAACATTCTAAACCCATGTTAACGTCTGGTCAATAAACATTCTAAACCCATGTTAACGTCTGGTCAATAAACATTCTAAACCCATGTTAATAAACATTCTAAACCCATGTTAACGTCTGGTCCTTAAACATTCTAAACCCATGTTAACGTCTGGTCAATAAACATTCTAAACCCATGTTAACGTCTGGTCAATAAACATTCTAAACCCATGTTAACGTCTGGTCAATAAACATTCTAAACCCATGTTAACGTCTGGTCAATAAACATTCTAAACCCATGTTAACGTCTGGTCAATAAACATTCTAAACCCATGTTAACGTCTGGTCCTTAAACATTCTAAACCCATGTTAACGTCTGGTCAATAAACATTCTAAACCCATGTTAACGTCTGGTCAATAAACATTCTAAACCCATGTTAACGTCTGGTCAATAAACATTCTAAACCCATGTTAACGTCTGGTCAATAAACATTCTAAACCCATGTTAACGTCTGGTCAATAAACATTCTAAACCCATGTTAACGTCTGGTCAATAAACATTCTAAACCCATGTTAACGTCTGGTCAATAAACATTCTAAACCCATGTTAACGTCTGGTCAATAAACATTCTAAACCCATGTTAACGTCTGGTCCTTAAACATTCTAAACCCATGTTAACGTCTGGTCAATAAACATTCTAAACCCATGTTAACAATAAACATTCTAAACCCTGGTCAATAAACATTCTAAACCCATGTTAACGTCTGGTCAATAAACATTCTAAACCACGTCTGGTCACATTCTAAAACCCATGTTAACGTCTGGTCCTTCAATAAACATTCTAAACCCATGTTAACGTCTGGTCAATAAACATTCTAAACCCATGTTAACGTCTGGTCAATAAACATTCTAAACCCATGTTAACGTCTGGTCAATAAACATTCTAAACCCATGTTAACGTCTGGTCATTCTAAACATTCTAAACCCATGTTAACGTCTGGTCAATAAACATTCTAAACATTCTAAACCCATGTTAACGTCTGGTCAATAAACATTCTAAACCCATGTTAACGTCTGGTCAATAAACATTCTAAACCCATGTTAACGTCTGGTCAATAAACATTCTAAACCCATGTTAACGTCTGGTCAATAAACATTCTAAACCCATGTTAACGTCTGGTCCTTAAACATTCTAAACCCATGTTAACGTCTGGTCAATAAACATTCTAAACCCATGTTAACGTCTGGTCAATAAACATTCTAAACCCATGTTAACGTCATAAACATTCTAAACCCATGTTAACGTCTGGTCAATAAACATTCTAAACCCATGTTAACGTCTGGTCAATAAACATTCTAAACCCATGTTAACGTCTGGTCAATAAACATTCTAAACCCATGTTAACGTCTGGTCAATAAACATTCTAAACCCATGTTAACGTCTGGTCAATAAACATTCTAAACCCATGTTAACGTCTGGTCAATAAACATTCTAAACCCATGTTAACGTCTGGTCAATAAACATTCTAAACCCATGTTAACGTCTGGTCCAATAAACATTCTAAACCCATGTTAACGTCTGGTCCTTAAACATTCTAAACCCATGTTAACGTCTGGTCAATAAACATTCTAAACCCATGTTAACGTCTGGTCAATAAACATTCTAAACCCATGTTAACGTCTGGTCCTTAAACATTCTAAACCCATGTTAACGTCTGGTCAATAAACATTCTAAACCCATGTTAACGTCTGGTCAATAAACATTCTAAACCCATGTTAACGTCTGGTCAATAAACATTCTAAACCCATGTTAACGTCTGGTCAATAAACATTCTAAACCCATGTTAACGTCTGGTCAATAAACATTCTAAACCCATGTTAACGTCTGGTCAATAAACATTCTAAACCCATGTTAACGTCTGGTCAATAAACATTCTAAACCCATGTTAACGTCTGGTCAATAAACATTCTAAACCCATGTTAACGTCTGGTCAATAAACTCTAAACATTCTAAACCCATGTTAACGTCTGGTCAATAAACATTCTAAACCCATGTTAACGTCTGGTCAATTCTAAACATTCTAAACCCATGTTAACGTCTGGTCAATAAACATTCTAAACCCATGTTAACGTCTGGTCAATAAACATTCTAAACCCATGTTAACGTCTGGTCAATAAACATTCTAAACCCATGTTAACGCGTCTGGTCAATAAACATTCTAAACCCATGTTAACGTCTGGTCAATAAACATTCTAAACCCATGTTAACGTCTGGTCAATAAACATTCTAAACCCATGTTAACGTCTGGTCAATAAACATTCTAAACCCATGTTAACGTCTGGTCAATAAACATTCTAAACCCATGTTAACGTCTGGTCAATAAACATTCTAAACCCATGTTAACGTCTGGTCAATAAACATTCTAAACCCATGTTAACGTCTGGTCAATAAACATTCTAAACCCATGTTAACGTCTGGTCAATAAACATTCTAAACCCATGTTAACGTCTGGTCAATAAACATTCTAAACCCATGTTAACGTCTGGTCAATAAACATTCTAAACCCATGTTAACGTCTGGTCAATAAACATTCTAAACCCATGTTAACGTCTGGTCAATAAACATTCTAAACCCATGTTAACGTCTGGTCAATAAACATTCTAAACCCATGTTAACGTCTGGTCAATAAACATTCTAAACCCATGTTAACGTCTGGTCAATAAACATTCTAAACCCATGTTAACGTCTGGTCAATAAACATTCTAAACCCATGTTAACGTCTGGTCAATAAACATTCTAAACCCATGTTAACGTCTGGTCAATAAACATTCTAAACCCATGTTAACGTCTGGTCAATAAACATTCTAAACCCATGTTAACGTCTGGTCAATAAACATTCTAAACCCATGTTAACGTCTGGTCAATAAACATTCTAAACCCATGTTAACGTCTGGTCAATAAACATTAAACATTCTAAACCCATGTTAACGTCTGGTCAATAAACATTCTAAACCCATGTTAACGTCTGGTCAATAAACATTCTAAACCCATGTTAACGTCTGGTCAATAAACATTCTAAACCCATGTTAATAAACATTCTAAACCCATGTTAACGTCTGGTCAATAAACATTCTAAACCCATGTTAACGTCTGGTCAATAAACATTCTAAACCCATGTTAACGTCTGGTCCTTAAACATTCTAAACCCATGTTAACGTCTGGTCAATAAACATTCTAAACCCATGTTAACGTCTGGTCAATAAACATTCTAAACCCATGTTAACGTCTGGTCAATAAACATTCTAAACCCATGTTAACGTCTGGTCAATAAACATTCTAAACCCATGTTAACGTCTGGTCAATCCTTAAACATTCTAAACCCATGTTAACGTCTGGTCAATAAACATTCTAAACCCATGTTAACGTCTGGTCAATAAACATTCTAAACCCATGTTAACGTCTGGTCAATAAACATTCTAAACCCATGTTAACGTCTGGTCAATAAACATTCTAAACCCATGTTAACGTCTGGTCAATAAACATTCTAAACCCATGTTAACGTCTGGTCCTTAAACATTCTAAACCCATGTTAACGTCTGGTCAATAAACATTCTAAACCCATGTTAACGTCTGGTCAATAAACATTCTAAACCCATGTTAACGTCTGGTCATTCTAAACCCATAAACCCATTCTAAACCCATGTTAACGTCTGGTCAATAAACATTCTAAACCCATGTTAACGTCTGGTCAATAAACATTCTAAACCCATGTTAACGTCTGGTCAATAAACATTCTAAACCCATGTTAACGTCTGGTTAACGTCTGGTCAATAAACATTCTAAACCCATGTTAACGTCTGGTCAATAAACATTCTAAACCCATGTTAACGTCTGGTCAATAAACATTCTAAACCCATGTTAACGCGTCTGGTCAATAAACATTCTAAACCCATGTTAACGTCTGGTCAATAAACATTCTAAACCCATGTTAACGTCTGGTCAATAAACATTCTAAACCCATGTTAACGTCTGGTCCTTAAACATTCTAAACCCATGTTAACGTCTGGTCAATAAACATTCTAAACATTCTAAACCCATGTTAACGTCTGGTCAATAAACATTCTAAACCCATGTTAACGTCTGGTCAATAAACATTCTAAACCCATGTTAACGTCTGGTCAATAAACATTCTAAACCCATGTTAACGTCTGGTCAATAAACATTCTAAACCCATGTTAACGTCTGGTCAATAAACATTCTAAACCCATGTTAACGTCTGGTCAATAAACATTCTAAACCCATGTTAACGTCTGGTCAATAAACATTCTAAACCCATGTTAACGTCTGGTCAATAAACATTCTAAACCCATGTTAACGTCTGGTCAATAAACATTCTAAACCCATGTTAACGTCTGGTCTTTAAACATTCTAAACCCATGTTAACGTCTGGTCAATAAACATTCTAAACCCATGTTAACGTCTGGTCAATAAACATTCTAAACCCATGTTAACGTCTGGTCAATAAACATTCTAAACCCATGTTAACGTCTGGTCAATAAACATTCTAAACCCATGTTAACGTCTGGTCAATAAACATTCTAAACCCATGTTAACGTCTGGTCCTTAAACATTCTAAACCCATGTTAACGTCTGGTCAATAAACATTCTAAACCCATGTTAACGTCTGGTCAATAAACATTCTAAACCCATGTTAACGTCTGGTCCTTAAACATTCTAAACCCATGTTAACGTCTGGTCAATAAACATTCTAAACCCATGTTAACGTCTGGTCAATAAACATTCTAAACCCATGTTAACGTCTGGTCAATAAACATTCTAAACCCATGTTAACGTCTGGTCAATAAACATTCTAAACCCATGTTAACGTCTGGTCAATAAACATTCTAAACCCATGTTAACGTCTGGTCAATAAACATTCTAAACCCATGTTAACGTCTGGTCAATAAACATTCTAAACCCATGTTAACGTCTGGTCAATAAACATTCTAAACCCATGTTAACGCGTCTGGTCCTTAAACATTCTAAACCCATGTTAACGTCTGGTCAATAAACATTCTAAACCCATGTTAACGTCTGGTCAATAAACATTCTAAACCCATGTTAACGTCTGGTCAATAAACATTCTAAACCCATGTTAACGTCTGGTCAATAAACATTCTAAACCCATGTTAACGTCTGGTCAATAAACATTCTAAACCCATGTTAACGCGTCTGGTCAATAAACATTCTAAACCCATGTTAACGTCTGGTCAATAAACATTCTAAACCCATGTTAACGTCTGGTCAATAAACATTCTAAACCCATGTTAACGTCTGGTCAATAAACATTCTAAACCCATGTTAACGTCTGGTCAATAAACATTCTAAACCCATGTTAACGCTGGTCAATAAACATTCTGGTCAATAAACATTCTAAACCCATGTTAACGTCTGGTCAATAAACATTCTAAACCCATGTTAACGTCTGGTCAATAAACATTCTAAACCCATGTTAACGTCTGGTCAATAAACATTCTAAACCCATGTTAACGTCTGGTCAATAAACATTCTAAACCCATGTTAACGTCTGGTCCTTAAACATTCTAAACCCATGTTAACGTCTGGTCAATAAACATTCTAAACCCATGTTAACGTCTGGTCAATAAACATTCTAAACCCATGTTAACGTCTGGTCAATAAACATTCTAAACCCATGTTAACGTCTGGTCAATAAACATTCTAAACCCATGTTAACGTCTGGTCCTTAAACATTCTAAACCCATGTTAACGTCTGGTCAATAAACATTCTAAACCCATGTTAACGTCTGGTCAATAAACATTCTAAACCCATGTTAACGTCTGGTCAATAAACATTCTAAACCCATGTTAACGTCTGGTCAATAAACATTCTAAACCCATGTTAACGTCTGGTCAATAAACATTCTAAACCCATGTTAACGTCTGGTCAATAAACATTCTAAACCCATGTTAACGTCTGGTCAATAAACATTCTAAACCCATGTTAACGTCTGGTCAATAAACATTCTAAACCCATGTTAACGTCTGGTCAATAAACATTCTAAACCCATGTTAACGTCTGGTCAATAAACATTTAAACATTCTAAACCCATGTTAACGTCTGGTCAATAAACATTCTAAACCCATGTTAACGTCTGGTCAATAAACATTCTAAACCCATGTTAACGTCTGGTCAATAAACATTCTAAACCCATGTTAACGTCTGGTCCTTAAACATTCTAAACATTCTAAACCCATGTTAACGTCTGGTCAATAAACATTCTAAACCCATGTTAACGTCTGGTCAATAAACATTCTAAACCCATGTTAACGTCTGGTCAATAAACATTCTAAACCCATGTTAACGTCTGGTCTTAAACATTCTAAACCCATGTTAACGTCTGGTCAATAAACATTCTAAACCCATGTTAACGTCTGGTCAATAAACATTCTAAACCCATGTTAACGTCTGGTCAATAAACATTCTAAACCCATGTTAACGTCTGGTCCTTAAACATTCTAAACCCATGTTAACGTCTGGTCAATAAACATTCTAAACCCATGTTAACGTCTGGTCAATAAACATTCTAAACCCATGTTAACGTCTGGTCAATAAACATTCTAAACCCATGTTAACGTCTGGTCAATAAACATTCTAAACCCATGTTAACGTCTGGTCAATAAACATTCTAAACCCATGTTAACGTCTGGTCAATAAACATTCTAAACCCATGTTAACGTCTGGTCAATAAACATTCTAAACCCATGTTAACGTCTGGTCAATAAACATTCTAAACCCATGTTAACGTCTGGTCAATAAACATTCTAAACCCATGTTAACGTCTGGTCAATAAACATTCTAAACCCATGTTAACGTCTGGTCCTTAAACATTCTAAACCCATGTTAACGTCTGGTCAATAAACATTCTAAACCCATGTTAACGTCTGGTCAATAAACATTCTAAACCCATGTTAACGTCTGGTCCAATAAACATTCTAAACCCATGTTAACGTCTGGTCATAAACATTCTAAACCCATGTTAACGTCTGGTCAATAAACATTCTAAACCCATGTTAACGTCTGGTCCTTAAACATTCTAAACCCATGTTAACGTCTGGTCCTTAAACATTCTAAACCCATGTTAACGTCTGGTCCTTAAACATTCTAAACCCATGTTAACGTCTGGTCCTTAAACATTCTAAACCCATGTTAACGTCTTGTCCTTAAACATTCTAAACCCATGTTAACGTCTGGTCAATAAACATTCTAAACCCATGTTAACGTCTGGTCAATAAACATTCTAAACCCATGTTAACGTCTGGTAAACCCATGTTAAACATTCTAAACCCATGTTAACGTCTGGTCAATAAACATTCTAAACCCATGTTAACGTCTGGTCAATAAACATTCTAAACCCATGTTAACGTCTGGTCCTTAAACATTCTAAACCCATGTTAACGTCTGGTCAATAAACATTCTAAACCCATGTTAACGTCTGGTCAATAAACATTCTAAACCCATGTTAACGTCATTGGTCAATAAACATTCTAAACCCATGTTAACGTCTGGTCCTTAAACATTCTAAACCCATGTTAACGTCTGGTCAATAAACATTCTAAACCCATGTTAACGTCTGGTCAATAAACATTCTAAACCCATGTTAACGTCTGGTCAATAAACATTCTAAACCCATGTTAACGTCTGGTCAATAAACATTCTAAACCCATGTTAACGTCTGGTCAATAAACATTCTAAACCCATAAACCCATGTTAACGTCTGGTCAATAAACATTCTAAACCCATGTTAACGTCTGGTCAATAAACATTCTAAACCCATGTTAACGTCTGGTCCTTAAACATTCTAAACCCATGTTAACGTCTATAAACATTCTAAACCCATGTTAACGTCTGGTCAATAAACATTCTAAACCCATGTTAACGTCTGGTCAATAAACATTCTAAACCCATGTTAACGTCTGGTCAATAAACATTCTAAACCCATGTTAACGTCTGGTCCTTAAACATTCTAAACCCATGTTCTAAACGTCTGGTCCTTAAACATTCTAAACCCATGTTAACGTCTGGTCAATAAACATTCTAAACCCATGTTAACGTCTGGTCAATAAACATTCTAAACCCATGTTAACGTCTGGTCCTTAAACATTCTAAACCCATGTTAACGTCTGGTCAATAAACATTCTAAACCCATGTTAACGTCTGGTCCTTAAACATTCTAAACCCATGTTAACGTCTGGTCAATAAACATTCTAAACCCATGTTAACGTCTGGTCAATAAACATTCTAAACCCATGTTAACGTCTGGTCAATAAACATTCTAAACCCATGTTAACGTCTGGTCAATAAACATTCTAAACCCATGTTAACGTCTGGTCAATAAACATTTAAACATTCTAAACCCATGTTAACGTCTGGTCCTTAAACATTCTAAACCCATGTTAACGTCTGGTCAATAAACATTCTAAACCCATGTTAACGTCTGGTCAATAAACATTCTAAACCCATGTTAACGTCTGGTCCTTAAACATTCTAAACCCATGTTAACGTCTGGTCAATAAACATTCTAAACCCATGTTAACGTCTGGTCCTTAAACATTCTAAACCCATGTTAACGTCTGGTCAATAAACATTCTAAACCCATGTTAACGTCTGGTCTTAAACATTCTAAACCCATGTTAACGTCTGGTCAATAAACATTCTAAACCCATGTTAACGTCTGGTCAATAAACATTCTAAACCCATGTTAACGTCTGGTCAATAAACATTCTAAACCCATGTTAACGTCTGGTCCTTAAACATTCTAAACCCATGTTAACGTCTGGTCAATAAACATTCTAAACCCATGTTAACGTCTGGTCAATAAACATTCTAAACCCATGTTAACGTCTGGTCAATAAACATTCTAAACCCATGTTAACGTCTGGTCCTTAAACATTCTAAACCCATGTTAAACATTCGTCTGGTCAATAAACATTCTAAACCCATGTTAACGTCTGGTCAATAAACATTCTAAACCCATGTTAACGTCTGGTCTTAAACATTCTAAACCCATGTTAACGTCTGGTCAATAAACATTCTAAACCCATGTTAACGTCTGGTCAATAAACATTCTAAACCCATGTTAACGTCTGGTCAATAAACATTCTAAACCCATGTTAACGTCTGGTCTTTAAACATTCTAAACCCATGTTAACGTCTGGTCCTTAAACATTCTAAACCCATGTTAACGTCTGGTCAATAAACATTCTAAACCCATGTTAACGTCTGGTCAATAAACATTCTAAACCCATGTTAACGTCTGGTCAATAAACATTCTAAACCCATGTTAACGTCTGGTCAATAAACATTCTAAACCCATGTTAACGTCTGGTCAATAAACATTCTAAACCCATGTTCAATAAACAACGTCTGGTCAATAAACATTCTAAACCCAACATTCTAAACCCATGTTAACGTCTGGTCCTTAAACATTCTAAACCCATGTTAACGTCTGGTCAATAAACATTCTAAACCCATGTTAACGTCTGGTCAATAAACATTCTAAACCCATGTTAACGTCTGGTCAATAAACATTCTAAACCCATGTTAACCCTGGTCAATAAACATTCTAAACCCATGTTAACGCCTGGTCAATAAACATTCTAAACCCATGTTAACGTCTGGTCAATAAACATTCTAAACCCATGTTAACGTCTGGTCAATAAACATTCTAAACCCATGTTAACGTCTGGTCCTTAAACATTCTAAACCCATGTTAATAAACATTCTAAACCCATGTTAACGTCTGGTCCTTAAACATTTCTAAACCCATAAACATTCTAAACCCATGTCTGGTCAATAAACATTCTAAACCCATGTTAACGTCTGGTCAATAAACATTCTAAACCCATGTTAACGCTCTGGTCAATAAACATTCTAAACCCATGTTAACGTCTGGTCCTTAAACATTCTTAAACATTCTAAACCCATGTTAACGTCTGGTCAATAAACATTCTAAACCCATGTTAACGTCTGGTCAATAAACATTCTAAACCCATGTTAACGTCTGGTCCTTAAACATTCTAAACCCATGTTAACGTCAACGTCTGGTCAATAAACATTCTAAACCCATGTTAACGTCTGGTCAATAAACATTCTAAACCCATGTTAATCAATAAACATTCTAAACCCATGTTAACGTCTGGTCCTTAAACATTCCCCTCAATAAACCCATGTTAAACATTCTGGTCCTTAAACATTCTAAACCCATGTTAACGTCTGGTCAATAAACATTCTAAACCCATGTTAACGTCTGGTCTTAAACATTCTAAACCCATGTTAACGTCTGGTCAATAAACATTCTAAACCCATGTTAACGTCTGGTCCTTAAACATTCTAAACCCATGTTAACGTCTGGTCTTAAACATTCTAAACCCATGTTAATCTGGTTTCTAAACCCATGTTAACGTCTGGTCAATAAACATTCTAAACCCATGTTAACGTCTGGTCTTAAACATTCTAAACCCATGTTAACGTCTGGTCAATAAACATTCTAAACCCATGTTAGCGTCTGGTCAATAAACATTCTAAACCCATGTTAACGTCTGGTCAATAAACATTCTAAACCCATGTTAACGTCTGGTCCTTAAACATTCTAAACCCATGTTAACGTCTGGTCAATAAACATTCTAAACCCATGTTAACGTCTGGTCAATAAACATTCTAAACCCATGTTAACGTCTGGTCAATAAACATTCTAAACCCATGTTAACGTCTGGTCAATAAACATTCTAAACCCATGTTAACGTCTGGTCAATAAACATTCTAAACCCATGTTAACGTCTGGTCAATAAACATTCTAAACCCATGTTAACGTCTGGTCAATAAACATTCTAAACCCATGTTAACGTCTGGTCAATAAACATTCTAAACCCATGTTAACGTCTGGTCAATAAACATTCTAAACCCATGTTAACGTCTGGTCAATAAACATTCTAAACCCATGTTAACGTCTGGTCAATAAACATTCTAAACCCATGTTGCGTCTGGTCAATAAACATTCTAAACCCATGTTAACGTCTGGTCTTAAACATTTCTAAACCCATGTTAACGTCTGGTCAATAAACATTCTAAACCCATGTTAACGTCTGGTCCTTAAACATTTCTAAACCCATCTGGTCTAAACATTTAAACCCATGTTAACGTCTGGTCAATAAACATTCTAAACCCATGTTAACGTCTGGTCCTTAAACATTCTAAACCCATGTTAACGTCTGGTCAATAAACATTCTAAACCCATGTTAACGTCTGGTCAATAAAATAAACCCATGTTAACGTCTGTCTAAAACCCATGTTAACGTCTGGTCAACAAACATAAACATTCTAAACCCATGTTAACGTCTGGTCCTTAAACATTCTAAACCCATGTTAACGTCTGGTCATAAACATTCTAAACCCATGTTAACGTCTGGTCAATAAACATTCTAAACCCATGTTAACGTCTGGTCAATAAACATTTCTAAACCCATGTTAACGTCTGGTCCTTAAACATTCTAAACCCATGTTAACGTCTGGTCAATAAACATTCTAAACCCATGTTAACGTCTGGTCAATAAACATTCTAAACCCATGTTAACGTCTGGTCAATAAACATTTCTAAACCCATGTTAACGTCTGTCAATTTCTAAACATTCTAAACCCACGTCTGTCAATAAACATTTCTAAACCCATGTTAACGTCTGGTCAATAAACATTCTAAACCCATGGGCGTCTGGTCAATAAACATTCTAAACCCACACGTCTGGTCAATAAACATTCTAAACCCATGTTAACTTCTGTCAATAAACAGTACTGTTTTGTAATAGCAGCAGGATTGTTAATGCACAAACAAGGCCCTCCCTCCCTGTAAAGTTCCTATAGACACAAATGAGCCGGTGAAAGTGATTTAAGAAGGTACTGTACATCGCAGGTTCTGTGAGATTACCATTGGTCATTTAGTTTGACCTGAATGAATCTACATGTCCATTTCCAATGTAACTTGGGAAAACAAGTCTTTGAGTGCATACAACTTACTGCGTCACCTTTGCACCAATTATAAAATGCTATACATTTTCCTCATTAATTCCCTTGACAAATAGAAGTCCGGAAAGCCTTGTTTATTCATGCATTGTCTTTGCATAAATGTTTTATTTCAATGAATCTCTAAGCAACTCCACTAATTGGGTAAGGAGCTGCAACAATCTTCTAGTGCAGCTTGGAATACTGTTGATGTAATTACAGTTTATGCAGCAGGGTAGACCAGAGGCTTTTGAAATGAATTAACTCAACTGCTCACACACAACCACAGCCAGTATTTAATCACAGTATTTAGGAGTGTTCATGTCTGTCTTACTTCTGCTGTCCTTTTCCATTTTCCTCCTGATTGTGAAAGTTAATCAATTCTGACTAATTTGCTGCCCAGTAAATAGCGTTGAGCCAATTAGTCCTATTAACCTATGGTTTTATGATAAGTGTATTGTTTTGGAGAGGCTGTCGTTTCCACCCTCCCAGCACCTTCCAGACAGTGTAAGTGATAACACCTGTAGCAGCCAACAGGGAGCCTTCCGGGTTAATGTCAGTATCAGGTCAACACTATAGCTGGCTCTACTGGTCAGCTAAGACTCAGTGTCAGGTCAACACTATATAAGGCCATGCCCCGCCCTCCTTTCGGAAAAGCTGACCACGACTCCATTTTGTTGATCCCTGCCTACAGACAGAAACTAAAACAAGAAGCTCCCGCGCTGAGGTCTGTTCAACGCTGGTCCGACCAATCTGATTCCACACTCCAAGACTGCTTCCATCACGTGGACTGGGATATGTTTCGTATTGCGTCAGACAACAAGATTGACGAATACGCTGATTCGGTGTGCGAGTTCATTAGAACGTGCGTTGAAGATGTTGTTTCCATAGCAACGATTAAAACATTCCCAAACCAGAAACCGTGGATTGATGGCAGCATTCGCGTGAAACTGAAAGCGCGAACCACTGCTTTTAATCAGGGCAAGGTGACCGGAAACATGACCAAATACAAACAGTGTAACTATTCCCTCCGCAAGCCAATCAAACAAGCTAAGCGTCAGTATAGAGACAAAGTAGAATCTTAATTCAACGGCTCAGACACGAGGTATGTGGCAGGGTCTACAGTCAATCACGGATTACAAAAAGAAAACCAGCCCCGTCACGGACCAGGATGTCTTGCTCCCAGGCAGACTAAATAACTTTGAGGACAATACAATGCCACTGACACGGCCTGCAACCAGAACATGCGGCCTCTCATGCGGCCTTCACTGCAGCCGAGGTGAGTAAAACATTTAAACGTGTTAACCCTCGCAAGGCTGCAGGCCCAGACGGCATCCCCAGCCGCGCCCTCAGAGCATGCGCAGACCAGCTGGCTGGTCGGACATATTCAATCAATCCCTATCCCAGTCTGCTGTTCCCACATGCTTCAAGAGGGCCACCATTGTTCCTGTTCCCAAGAAAGCTAAGGTAACTGAGCTAAACGACTACCGCCCCGTAGCACTCACTTCCGTCATCATGAAGTGCTTTGAGAGACTAGTCAAGGACCATATCACCTCCACCCTACCTGACACCCTAGACCCACTCCAATTTGCTTACCGCCCAAATCGGTCCACAGACGATGCAATCTCAACCACACTGCACACTGCCCCAACCCATCTGGACAAGAGGAATACCTATGTGAGAATGCTGTTCATCGACTACAGCTCGGCATTTAACACCATAGTACCCTCTAAGCTCGTCATCAAGCTCGAGACCCTGGGTCTCGACCCCGCCCTGTGCAACTGGGTACTGGACTTCCTGACGGGCCGCCCCCAGGTGGTGAGGGTAGGCAACAACATCTCCACCCCGCTGATCCTCAACACTGGGGCCCCACAAGGGTGCGTTCTGAGCCCTCTCCTGTACTCCCTGTTCACCCACGACTGTGTGGCCACGCACGCCTCCAACTCAATCATCAAGTTTGCGGACGACACAACAGTGGTAGGCTTGATTACCAACAACGACGAGACGGCCTACAGGGAGGAGGTGAGGGCCTCGGAGTGTGGTGTCAGGAAAATAACCTCACACTCAACGTCAACAAAACTAAGGAGATGATTGTGGACTTCAGGAAACAGGAGAGGGAACACCCCCCTATCCGCATCGATGGAACAGTAGTGGAGAGGGTAGCAAGTTTTAAGTTCCTCGGCATACACATCACAGACAAACTGAATTGGTCCACCCACACAGACAGCATCGTGCAGAAGGCGCAGCAGCGCCTCTTCAACCTCAGGAGGCTGAAGAAATTTGGCTTGTCACCAAAAGCACTCACAAACTTCTACAGATGCACAATCGAGAGCATCCTGGCGGGCTGTATCACCGCCTGGTACGGCAACTGCTCCGCCCACAACCGTAAGGCTCTCCAGAGGGTAGTGAGGTCTGCACAACGCATCACCGGGGGCAAACTACCTGCCCTCCAGGACACCTACACCACCCGATGTTACAGGTAGGCCATAAAGATCATCAAGGACAGCAACCACCCGAGCCACTGCCTGTTCACCCCGCTATCATCCAGAAGGCGAGGTCAGTACAGGTGCATCAAAGCTGGGACCGAGAGACTGAAAAACAGCTTCTATCTCAAGGCCATCAGACTGTTAAACAGCCACCACTAACATTGAGTGGCTGCTGCCAACAAACTGACACTGACACTGACTCAACTCCAGCCACTTTAATAATGGGAATTGATGGGAAATGATGTAAAATATATCACTAGCCACTTTAAACAATGCTACCTTATATAATGTTTACATACCCTACATTATTCATCTCATATGTATACGTATATACTGTACTCTATATCATCTAATGCATCTTTATGTAATACATGTATCACTAGCCACTTTAACTATGCCACTTTGTTTACATACTCATCTCATATGTATATACTGTACTCAATACCATCTACTGTATCTTGCCTATGCCGCTCTGTACCATCACTCATTCATATATCTTTATGTACATATTCTTTATCCCCTTACACTTGTGTGTATAAGACAGTAGTTTTGGAATTGTTAGTTAGATTACTTGTTGGTTATTACTGCATTGTCGGAACTAAAAGCACAAGCATTTCGCTACACTCGCATTAACATCTGCTAACCATGTGTATGTGACAAATAAAATTTGATTTGATTTGACTATAGCTGGCTCTACTGGTCAGCTAAGACTCAGTGTAGCTCAGTGTCAGGTCAACACTATAGCTGGCTCTACTGGTCAGCTAAGACTCAGTGTAGCTCAGTGTCAGGTCAACACTATAGTTGGCTCTACTGGTCAGCTAAGACTCAGTGTCAGGTCAACACTATAGCTGGCTCTACTGGTCAGCTAAGACTCAGTGTCAGGTCAACACTATAGCTGGCTCTACTGGTCAGCTAAGACTCAGTGTAGCTCAGTGTCAGGTCAACACTATAGCTGGCTCTACTGGTCAGCTAAGACTCAGTGTCAGGTCAACACTATAGCTGGCTCTACTGGTCAGCTAAGACTCAGTGTCAGGTCAACACTATAGCTGGCTCTACTGGTCAGCTAAGACTCAGTGTAGCTCAGTATCAGGTCAACACTATAGCTGGCTCTACTGGTCAGCTAAGACTCAGTGTCAGGTCAACACTATAGCTGGCTCTACTGGTCAGCTAAGACTCCGTGTCAGGTCAACACTATAGCTGACTACTGGTCAGCTAAGACTCAGTGTAGCTCAGTGTCAGGTCAACACTATAGCTGGCTCTACTGGTCAGCTAAGACTCAGTGTCAGGTCAACACTATAGCTGGCTCTACTGGTCAGCTAAGACTCAGTGTCAGGTCAACACTATAGCTGGCTCTACTGGTCAGCTAAGGCTTAGCTAACCCCACTTGACTCCATTACAGTTGAGCATGTCTTAAAGGGATAGTTCTGACTTACCCTTGTGTGTTGTTTCATCCAAATCATTTTTAAATGTGGCTGTTTTTTAGGGAAATTCCAGAATCTCCTGGCTAGCATTTTTTGTTGTTGTAGGTAGCAATGATAATCAAATGGATTGTATCATAACGCCAAAACAGTGAACTCTCCCTTTAATGGAGTGGCTGTCTGTCATTTCAGGACTTTGTGGTGAAGATAATGCGTTCACTGGAGAGCCCGTCCTCTGTCATCAGAGCCAAGGCCTTCCTGGTTCTCCTTCAGGTCCTCTGCAGCAACAGGGACATGCTGCTACTCTGCTGCAACTCTAGGTATGGACAGGTCTACTACACATTCACTCTCTCTCACACACACACACACACACACACACACACGCGCGCTAGCACACACACACACACACACACACACACACACACACATGCGCGCGCTTGCGCTAGCACACACACACACACGCGCGCACGCTAGCATACACACCTACACGTAGGAGATGGCTGATGTTTTATGATCCCGTAACCAAGTGTGCTATTGTGTATGTTTTTTCACGTTATTTGTATGTATTTTGTACATAATGTTTCTGCCACCGTGTCTTATGACCAAAAAGAGCTTGTAGATATCATGACAGTGATTACTCACCCCATACTGGAGGAATACCTTTTGTTCAACGAGTCGGACAGGAAAGATTTACTTCAGACGCCCGACAAGGCCCTCATCCCCGTCATTTGCAGGAGTAAGAGACTGCGGTATCGTGGACGAAGATCCGGATGCCTTTTTAGGATCCGATGCCGAGAGGGTAATCTACCTTTACCATTGGTCCTATTAGCCAACGTACAATCAAGCAATAATAAAATAGACAAACTACGAACACATATATACTACCAACGCAACATTAAAAAGTATAATATCTTATGTTTCACGAGTCGATGCTGAACGACGACATGAATAACATACAGCTGGCGGGTTTGAAGCTTTTTCTGCAGGTTAGAACAGTGGCTTCTGGTAAGACAAGGGGTGGCAGTCTATGTATATTTGTAAACAACAGTTGATGCGCAAAATCTAAGGAAGTCTCAAGGTTTTGCTCGCCTGAGGTAGAGTATCTCGTGATAAGCTGTAGACCACACTATTTACAAAGAGAGTTTTTATCTGTATTTTTCATAGCTGTCTACATACCACCACAAATCGATGCTGGCACTAAGACCACACTCAATGCGCTGTATACGGCCATAAGTGAACAGGAAAACACTCACCCAGAGGCGGCGCTCCTAGTGGCCGGGGACTTTAATGCAGGAAAAGCTCATTTCTACCAGCATGTTAAATGTGCAACCAGAGGGGAAAAAAACTCTAGACCACCTTTACTCCACACACAGAGATGCGCACAAAGCTCTCACTCGCCCTCCATTTGGCAAATCTGACCATAATTCTATTCTCCTGATTCCTGCTTACAAATCAAAACTAAAGCAGGAAGCACCAGTGACTCGGTCTATTAAAAAAGCAGCCAGATAAAGCAGATGCTAAACTACAGGACTGTTTTGCTATCACAGACTGGAACATGTTCCGGGATTCTTCCAATGGCATTGAGGAGTACACCACATCAGTCACTGGCTTTATCAGTGCATGGATGATATCGTCCCCACAGTGACCGTACGTACATAGATGTTCCTTTTGTCCAGGTGTGAAAAGGCAGTATGGAATGCAACAGAGATTGCATCATCTGTGGATCTTTTGGGGCAGTATGCAAATTGGTGTGGGTTGGCAAACCATTAAGTTTTCCAATGACACAACAGTGGTAGGCCTGATCACTAACAACGATGAGACAGCCTATAGGGAGGAGGTCAGAGACCTGGCCGTGTGGTTCCAGGACAACAACCTCTCCCTCAACATGATCAAGACAAAGGAGATGATTGTGGACTACAGAAAAAAGAGGACCGAGCACGTCCCCATTCTCATCGACGGGGCTGTAGTGGAGCAGTTTGAGAGCTTCAAGTTCCTTGGTGTCCACATCACCAATAAACTAACATGGTGCAAGCACACCAAGACTGACATTAAGAGGGCACAACAAAACCCATTCCCCCTCAGGAGACTGAAAGGATTTGGCATGGGTCCTCAGATCCTCAAAAGGTTTGACAGCTGCACCATCGAGAGCATCTGACTGGTTGCATCACTGCCTGGTATGGCAACTGCACGGCCTCCGACCGCATGGCACAACAGAGGGTAGTGTGTACAGCCCAGTACATCACTGAGGCTGAGCTTCCTGCCATCCAGGACCTCTATATCAGGCGGTGTCAGAGGAAGGCCCTAAAAATTGTCAACAACTCCAGCCACCCTAGTCATAGACTGTTCTCTCTGCTACCGCATGGCAAGTGGTACCGGAGTGCCAAGTCTAGGTCCAAGAGGCTTCTAAACAGCTTCAACCCCCAGCCATAAGACTCCAGACCCCCCCCACACACACACACACAAACACACACTTTTACGCTGCTGCTACTCTCTGTTTATTATCAATGCATAGTCACTTTAATAACTCTACCTACATGTACATTCCTCAATTACCTCGACTATTGTATTTATTTATCCGTTATTTTACCAGGTAAGTTGACTGAGAACATGTTCTCATTTGCAGCAACGACCTGGGGAATAGTTACAGGGGAGAGGAGGGGGATTAATGAGCCAATTGTAAACTGGGGATTATTAGGTGACTATCCGGTGCCCCCGCACATTGACTCAGTACTGGTACCCCCTGTATATAGTCTTTGCTATTGTTATTTTTCTGCTACTCTTTAATTCATTGTTACTTTTTTATTTTATTATTTGTAATTTAATTTCTTATTCTTATTTCACATGTTTTATTCGGTGTGTGACAAATAACATTTGATTTGATACACACACACACACACACACACACACACACACACACACATAATGAAATGTGTCCAACACCACTATTTTGGTTTTGTAGAGGAGGACTGGAATTAAATAGATGCCGTAAGTCCTCAGCCTAGAACCAATATCAAAGAGCAACGTTGTGTAAAAACAGTTAAATGAGGTCTATCAAATGGTTCAGCAACTGGAGAAATGGTTTCCTCTAATACATTTCACTGGTTGCTCAAGCAAACGATCATTCTAAACCAATTTATGTCGGGATAACTTCTTTTAGGCCTCAGGATTTGAGATAGAAGTCCTTTGATTGGGGAAAAGGGGTGGAATCCTGAATCAAACTCGAGGGAAGAAGTGGTGGTTTTTTGATAAGGGTTGAATGTTGTCTGTCATTCGCGAGCTGCTATAATTATGAAGAGGAAGTAGGACAGCTCTGGTCCATTTGGATCTAGCTGATAGTAGGTTATACCAGGTTGTATGTTGGACAGTCAGTCACTTGTTCTTACTTTACATAATTGGTGCAGAGTTATTGATTATTTCTGAGTATTTCAGTAGCGCCTTGCTAAAATACTAAATTGTGAAGAAATCAAATGACATATTTAAATGCAAAGTTTCATAACAAATGTAGTTGTGAAAGTTTCAGGACTAACTTTTGTATTAAAAAAAATTATCTTGATAGCATGTGAACTCTACATCATATTTAGAAATGGAAATGAATTGGCCTAGTTGC
Source organism: Oncorhynchus tshawytscha (assembly GCF_018296145.1). Taxonomy (NCBI): domain Eukaryota; kingdom Metazoa; phylum Chordata; class Actinopteri; order Salmoniformes; family Salmonidae; genus Oncorhynchus; species Oncorhynchus tshawytscha. The sequence goes on from NW_024609826.1 coordinate 1,025,351, forward strand.
AGTTTAAACAGTCTAGACTCTGCTAGCCAGCCCTGTCTGTGGACGTACACGTGTCTCTCTCTCCTCTCTCTCTCTCCCTCTCTCTCTCTCTCTCTCTCTCTCTCTCATCCCTCTCTCTCTCTCTCCCTCTCTCTCTCTCTCTCTCTCTCTCCCTCTCATCCTCTCTCTCTCTCTCTCTCTCTCTCTCTCTCATCTCTCTCTCTCCTCTCATCCCTCTCCTCTCTCTCTCTCTCTCTCTCTCTCCTCCCTCTCATCCCCTCTCTCTCTCTCTCCCTCTCTCCCTCTCTCTCCCTCTCCCTCATCCCTCCCTCTCTCTCTCCCCTCTCTCTCTCTCCCTCTCATCCCTCCCTCTCTTCTCTCTCTCTCCTCTCATCCCTCCCTCTTTCTCTCTCATCTCTCCCTCTCTCTATCCATCTCTCCCTCCCTCTTTGTCTCTCTCTCTCCCTCCCTCTCATCCCTCCCCTCTCTCTCTCTCTCTCTCTCATCCCTCTCATCCCTCCCTCTCTCTCTCATCCCTCTCATCCCTCCCTCTCTCTCTCTCTCTCCCTCTCATCCCTCCCTCTCTCTCTCATCCCTCTCATCCCTCCCCTCTCTCTCTCTCTCTCTCCCTCTCATCCCTCCCTCTCTCTCTCATCTCTCCCTCTCTCCCATCGCCCTCTCCCTCCCTCTTTGTCTCTCCCTCTTTCCCTCTCGTCTCTCCCTATCTCCCTCCCTCTTTGTCTCTCCCTCCCTCTTTGTCTCTCCCTCTTTCCCTCTCGTCTCTCTCTCTCTCCCTCTCCTTGCCAGCCATGTGATGCTGTTGTCTTCTATTTCTTCCCAGACTCTAACAAGTGTTCCCAGGGCGGTCCCTGTCAGCACTAACCCCCCACTCTATCTCCTAACGTGAGAACCGTCTGCAGCGTGGCGGCACTCACCCAAACACTTCTCTAATTAGCTCCACTGTGGCGCGCAGCGCGCACGGCCCACCACACACTCCTCATCGTCATGCCTTCTGATAAATCAGCCTAGCGCCCGCGTCCCTGTTGTGGAAATGTCAAGTTTGTTGCTTTGTGTGAAGTGTTTTCAATGGTCGGAGAAGACATGGAGAGACACTTGTAGGCCAAGCCAGGCGCCGTACGGTGACAGCGTTGCAGGGTGAAATATGCTCTGAAGAAAAGTTGTCTACATGTCTTTTTATAGCTTGACTGGAAATGTGGAGAAAGTGGTTGGGAGTTTAGTACAACTGATACAAGGTCTGTTGGTATTGAGGTCTTTATTTGATCACGTATTTAACCAATGGATGACATGTTAATGTCCACTAGTGTTTCATTTGAATGATGTATTTAATGATGTAGCTTGTGATATGAATCGTAAATCAAAAACATAGGTTGGACAACCTGACCTGTGGTGTGAACCAGTGGCGGCTGCTGAGGGGAGGACGGCTCATAATAATGGCTGGAATGAAGCAAATGGAATGACATCAATGTGTTTGATTACCATGTGCCCATCCTCCCCAATTAAGGGGAGGGAGAGAGATTTCATTTGCAGTCAAATGAACACTGGGGCCTGACTTGTGTTTAGCTGAGTGGGCAGATTTTCTCATCAGCAGCAGAACCAATGAACGAACACTGCTGAAATGATATTCCCACTGGCCTCCCAGGACTATAACAGGAAGTGGGAAGCCCAAATGTCAGGCTGCCACGCCTATCAATCCCTGTCACTCTGGTACCAGCTCCGCTTTCGCCCCTGTTCCTCCTGGGATTCCAATTATAGAGCGATGCGTGTCGGCTGTCAGCACCTAACGTCCTGCCCATGACTAAATGTCATTCATAGTGAAAGTCACAGTTCTCTCTCTACTCTCTATTCTCTTCTCTATTCTCTCTATACTCTCTCTATTCTCTATTCTCTCTATTCTCTTCTCTATTCTCTATTCTCTCTATTCTCTATTCTCTCTATTCTCTCTCTCTATTCTCTATTCTCTTCTCTTCTCTATTCTCTCTATTCTCTATTCTCTCTATTCTCTCTCTCTATTCTCTCTTCTCTCTATTCTCTATTCTCTATTTCTCTATTCTCTCTATTCTCTTCTCTCTTCTCTATTCTCTATTCTCTCTTCTCTATTCTCTCTATTCTCTATACTCTCTTCTCTCTTCTCTCTCTATTCTCTATACTCTCTCTCTTCTCTCTTCTCTATTCTCTTCTCTATTCTCTATTCTCTCTATTCTCTCTATTCTCTATTCTCTCTATTCTCTATTCTCTCTTCTCTCTCTCTATTCTCTTCTCTATTCTCTCTATTCTCTCTATTCTCTCTCTCTATTCTCTTCTCTATTCTCTCTATTCTCTATTCTCTATTCTCTCTATTCTCTCTCTTCTCTCTCTCTACTCTCTATTCTATTCTCTATTTCTCTCTCTCTATTCTCTATTCTCTTCTCTATTCTCTCTCTATTCTTCTCTATTCTCTCTATTCTCTCTATTCTCTCTCTCTATTCTCTTCTCTATTCTCTCTATTCTCTATTCTCTCTTCTCTATTCTCTATACTCTCTCTCTTCTCTCTTCTCTATTATCTCTATTCTCTATTCTCTATTCTCTATTCTCTCTATTCTCTATTCTCTATACTCTCTCTCTATTCTCTATACTCTCTCTCTTCTCTCTCTATTCTCTCTATTCTCTATTCTTCTCTCTCTATTCTCTCTATTTCTCTATTCTCTCTCTATTCTCTCTATTCTCTATTCTCTATTCTCTCTCTATTCTCTATTCTCTCTATTCTCTCTCTATTCTCTATTCTCTCTATTCTCTATTCTCTCTATTCTCTATTCTCTCTATTCTCTATTCTCTATTCTCTTCTCTATTCTCTATTCTCTATTCTCTCTTCTCTCTATTCTCTCTCTCTATTCTCTATTCTCTCTATTCTCTATTCTCTCTATTCTCTATTCTCTATTCTCTCTCTATCTCTCTATTCTCTATTCTCTCTTCTCTATTCTCTATTCTCTCTATTCTCTATTCTCTCTATTCTCTATTCTCTCTCTCTATTCTCTATTCTCTATTCTCTCTCTCTATCTCTCTATTCTCTCTATTCTCTATTCTCTATTCTCTATTCTCTCTATTCTCTATTCTCTCTATTCTCTATTCTCTCTATTCTCTATTCTCTCTATTCTCTCTATTCTCTCTATTCTCTATTCTCTCTATTCTCTCTACTCTCTCTCTATTCTCTATTCTCTCTATTCTCTCTCTATTCTCTTCTCTATTCTCTATTCTCTATACTCTCTCTCTTCTCTCTTCTCTATTCTCTCTTCTCTCTTGTCTATTCTCTCTATTCTCTATACTCTCTTCTCTCTTCTCTCTCTATTCTCTATACTCTCTCTCTTCTCTCTTCTCTATTCTCTTCTCTATTCTCTATTCTCTCTATTCTCTCTATGCTCTATTCTCTCTATTCTCTATTCTCTCTTCTCTCTCTCTATTCTCTTCTCTATTCTCTCTATTCTCTCTTTCTCTCTCTCTATTCTCTTCTCTATTCTCTCTATTCTCTATTCTCTCTTCTCTATTCTCTATACTCTCTCTCTTCTCTCTTCTCTATTCTCTCTATACTCTCTCTATTCTCTATTCTCTCTTCTCTATTCTCTATCTCTTCTCTCTTCTCTCTCTATTCTCTCTATTCTCTATTCTCTCTCTTCTCTATTCTCTATTCTCTCTCTCTATTCTCTCTCTCTATTCTCTCTATTCTCTATTCTCTCTCTCTATTCTCTATACTCTCTCTATTCTCTCTCTATCTCTATCTCTCTCTATTCTCTCTCTATTCTCTATTCTCTCTTCTCTATTCTCTTCTCTCTCTCTCTTCTCTCTATTCTCTCTTCTCTCTCTATTCTCTCTATTCTCTATTCTCTCTATTCTCTATCTCTCTCTATACTCTCTCTCTTCTCTCTCTATTCTATTCTCTCTATTCTCTCTATTCTCTATACTCTCTCTCTATTCTCTATTCTCTCTATTCTCTCTCTATTCTCTATACTCTCTCTCTCTCTCTCTCTATTCTCTATTCTATTCTCTATTCTCTCTATATACTCTCTCTCTATTCTCTATACTCTCTCTCTTCTCTCTCTATTCTCTATACTCTCTCTCTATTCTCTATTCTATTCTCTCTTCTCTCTATTCTCTATACTCTCTCTATTCTCTATTCTCTTCTCTCTCTCTCTATTCTCTCTCTCTATTCTCTATTCTATCTCTCTCTATTCTATTCTCTCTCTATTCTCTATTCTCTCTCATATTCTCTCTCTATTCTCTCTATTCTCTCTATTCTCTCTCTCTCTACTCTCTTCTCTTCTCTACTCTCTCTCTATTCTCTATACTCTCTCTATTCTCTATACTCTCTCTCTATTCTCTATACTCTCTCTCTCTCTTCTCTATTCTCTCTCTTCTCTCTCTCTCTCTCTATTCTCTATCTCTCTCTCTCTATTCTCTATACTCTCTCTCTATTCTCTATTCTCTCTCTATTCTCTATACTCTCTCTCTATCTCTCTTCTCTCTCTATTCTCTATACTCTCTCTATATTCTCTCTCTATTCTCTATACTCTCTCTATTCTCTATACTCTCTCTCTCTATTCTCTATACTCTCTCTCTCTATCTCTCTATTCTCTATTCTCTATTCTCTATACTCTCTCTTTTCTCTCTATTCTCTATACTCTCTCTTCTCTCTATTCTCTATACTCTCTCTCTATTCTCTATACTCTCTCTCTATTCTCTCTCTATTCTCTATACTCTCTCTCTTCTCTCTCTATTATATTCTCTGTCTAGTCTCTCTATTCTCTATACTCTCTCTCTTCTCTCTCTATTCTATTCTCTCTCTATTCTCTATTCTCTCTATTCTCTCTCTCTCTATTCTATTCTCTATTCTCTTCTCTATTCTCTCTCTCTCTCTATTCTCTATCTCTTCTCTCTATTCTCTATTCTCTCTCTCTTCTCTCTATTCTCTATACTCTCTCTCTATTCTCTATACTCTCTCTCTTCTCTCTCTATTTCTCTCTTCTCTATACTCTCTCTATTCTCTATACTCTCTCTCTTCTCTCTCTCTCTATTCTCTCTATTCTATTCTCTCTCTACTCTCTCTATTCTCTCTCTCTCTATCTCTCTCTATTCTCTCTATCTCTATCTCTATTCTCTCTATTCTCTATCTCTCTCTATTCTCTCTTTCTCTATTCTCTCTCTATCTCTCTCTCTCTCTCTATTCTCTCTTCTCTCTCTCTCTATCTCTCTCTATATTCTCTATATCTCTCTCTATTCTCTTCTCTCTATTCTCTATCTCTCTCTATCTCTCTATTCTCTCTCTCTCTATTCTCTATACTCTCTCTATTCTCTATTCTCTATCTCTCTCTCTCTATTCTCTCTCTATTCTATTCTCTATTCTCTCTAGTCTCTCTATTCTCTATCTCTCTCTTCTTCTCTCTCTCTACTCTCTCTATTCTCTATCTCTATTCTCTCTTCTCTCTCTATTTTCTATCTCTCTCTTCTCTCTCTATTTCTCTCTCTCTCTAGTCTCTATCTCTCTCTCTATTCTCTATACTCTCTCTCTCTCTCTATCTCTCTCTCTCTATTCTCTATCTCTCTTCTCTCTCTATACTCTCTCTCTATTCTCTATTCTCTCTATTCTCTATTCTCTCTATTCTCTCTCTATTCTCTCTCTCTCTCTATTCTCTCTCTCTTCTCTCTCTATTCTCTTCTCTCTCTATTCTCTATACTCTCTCTCTATTCTCTCTCTATTCTCTATACTCTCTCTTCTCTCTCTCTTCTCTCTATTCTCTCTCTCTTCTCTCTCTCTATTCTCTCTCTCTCTCTATTCTCTATACTCTCTCTTCTCTCTCTCTTCTCTCTCTCTATCTCTCTCTATTCTACTCTCTCTCTATTCTCTATACTCTATCTCTCTCTATCTCTCTCTATTCTCTATTCTCTCTCTCTCTTCTCTATTCTCTCTACTCTCTCTCTATTCTCTCTATCTCTCTCTCTCTCTCTCTCTCTTCTCTCTCTATTCTCTCTCTCTCTATCTCTTCTCTATTCTCTATTCTCTCTCTTCTCTCTCTCTTCTCTATCTCTCTCTATTCTCTATACTCTCTCTCTTCTCTCTCTATTCTCTATTCTCTGTCTCTCTCTTTCTCTCTATTCTCTATCTCTCTCTATTCTCTATTCTCTATTCTCTATTCTCTATATTCTCTATCTCTCTCTCTATTCTCTATACTCTCTCTTCTATTCTCTCTATTCTCTATCTCTCTCTCTATACTCTCTCTTTCTCTCTATTCTCTATATTCTCTCTATCTCTCTATTCTCTATTCTCTCTATCTCTCTCTCTATTCTCTATATCTCTCTATCTCTCTCTATTCTCTCTCTATTCTCTCTCTCTATTCTCTCTCTATCTCTATCTCTCTCTTCTATTCTCTCTATCTCTATTCTCTCTATTCTCTCTATTCTCTATACTCTCTCTCTCTCTGTCTCTCTATTCTCTACTCTCTTCTTTCTCTATTCTCTCTCTTCTCTCTATTCTCTCTCTCTTCTCTCTCTATTCTATTCTCTCTATTCTCTCTCTATTACTCTCTCTATTCTCTCTCTCTTCTCTCTCTCTATTCTATTCTCTATTCTCTCTCTATTCTCTCTCTCTCTCTCTATTCTCTCTCTATTCTCTATACTCTCTCTATTCTCTCTCTATTCTCTATCTCTCTCTATTCTCTCTCTCTCTCTCTATTCTCTATACTCTCTCTATTCTCTACTCTCTCTATTCTCTATACTCTCTCTATTCTCTATACTCTCTCTCTATTCTCTCTATCTCTCTTCTCTCTCTATTCTCTATTCTCTCTCTATTCTCTCTCTCTATTCTCTCTCTCTCTCTATTCTCTATTCTCTCTATTCTCTCTATTCTCTATACTCTCTCTTCTCTCTCTATTCTCTATTCTCTCTCTTCTCTCTATTCTCTCTACTCTCTCTCTCTCTCTTCTATTCTCTATACTCTCTCTATTCTCTATTCTATTCTCTCGCTCTAGTCTCTCTACTTCTCTCTATCTCTCTCTATTCTCTCTCTCTCTCTCTCTATTCTCTACTCTCTCTCTCTCTACTATTCTCTCTGACTCTCTATTCTCTATACTCCTTTCTCTCTCTCTCTATTCTCTATATTCTCTCTATTCTCTACCTTCTCTCTCTCTCTCTCTACTACCAGCTACCTCTCTCTATACTCTCTCTATTCTCTCTATTCTCTATTCTCTATCTCTCTCTATTCTCTCTCTCTCTCTATTCTCTACCTTCTCTCTCTACTCTCTCTCTATTCTCTCTCTCTCTCTCTCTCTATATCTCTATTCTCTATCTCTCTGTTCTATACTCTACTTTACTCTCTCTATTCTCTCTACCTCTCTCTCTCATGTATATCTCCAGTTCTCTTCTCTCTCTATTCTCTATCTCTCTCTCTCTATTCTCTATGTTCTTTCTCTCTATTCTCTATACTCTCTTCTCTCTCTCTATTCTCTCTCTCTATTCTCTCTATTCTCTATACTCTCTCTCTATTCTCTATACTCTCTCTATTCTCTCTCTATTCTATTCTCTCTCTATTCTATTCTCTCTTCTCTCTCTCTATTCTCTATTATTTCTTCTCTCTCTCTATTCTCTCTTCTCGTCTCTCTTCTCTTCTCTATTCTCTCTATTCTCTATTCTCTCTTCTCTCTCTCTATTCTCTCTCTCTATTCTCTCTATTCTCTATACTCTCTCTCTTCTCTCTCTATTCTATTCTCTCACTCTATTCTCTCTATTCTCTCTATTCTCTATACTCTCTCTTCTCTCTCTCTTCTCTATACTCTCTCTATTCTCTATACTCTCTCTCTTCTCTCTCTATTCTATTCTCTCGCTCTAGTCTCTCTATTCTCTATACTCTCTCTCTTCTCTCTCTATTCTCTATACTATCTCTATTCTCTATACTCGCTCTAGTCTCTCTATTCTCTATACTCTCTCTCTTCTCTCTCTATTCTCTATACTATCTCTCTTCTCTCTCTATTTTCTATACTCTCTTCTCTCTATTCTATTCTCTGTCTAGTCTCTCTATTCTCTCTCTATTCTCTATACTCTCTCTATTCTCTCTATTCTCTCTATTCTATTTCTCTCTCTCTACTAGGACCCAGCTAGTGATATAGGGCTAGTAAAAACCTGGTTAATCCCTACATGCTCAGATAAATAGATGAACCAGCTACCTGGCTACTACCAGCTACCTGGCTACTACCAGTTACCTGACTATTACCAGATACCTGACTACTACCAGTTACCTGGCTACTACCAGTTACCTGACTACTACCAGTTACCTGACTACTACCAGCTACCTGACTACTACCAGCTACCTGACTACTACCAGTTACCTGACTACTACCAGCTACCTGACTACTACCAGCTACCTGAATACTACCAGTTACCTGGCTACTACCAGTTACCTGGCTACTACCAGTTACCTGACTACTACCATCTACCTGACTACTACCAGCTACCTGACTACTACCAGCTACCTGACTACTACCAGCTACCTGACTACTACCATCTACCTGACTACTACCAGCTACCTGACTACTACCAGCTACCTGACTACTACCAGCTACCTGACTACTACCATCTACCTGACTACTACCTGTCTCTACCTGACTACTACCACTACCTGACTACTACCATCTACCTGACTACTACCAGCTACCTGACTACTACCATCTACCTGACTACTACCAGCTACCTGACTACTACCTGTCTCTACCTGACTACTACCAGCTACCTGACTACTACCATCTACCTGACTCTCACCTGACTACTACCAGCTACCTGACTACTACCATCTACCTGACTACTACCAGCTACCTGACTACTACCAGCTAGTGGCTGACTACTACCATCTACCTGACTACTACCTACCTGACTACTATGGACCATCTACCTGACTACTACCAGCTACCTGACTACTACCAGTGTACCTGACTACTACCATCTACCTGACTACTACCAGCTACCTGACTACTACCAGCTACCTGACTACTACCAGCTACCTGACTACTACCATCTACCTGACTACTACCAGCTACCTGACTACTACCAGCTACCTGACTACTACCAGCTACCTGACTACTACCAGCTACCTGACTACTACCAGCTACCTGACTACTACCAGCTACCTGACTACTACCAGCTACCTGGCACAGCAGGCTCCTCTGTACCTCCTTCCAGTGAAAAGATCAGTCGGTGGAATGAAGTGGATTTATTGGTCCAAATGGAATGTGTTTGTGTGGAAGGTCTTTATAGGTCAGAAGTGTATGGGTTAATAGCACAGCTGTCTTCCTGTCACACTGGGGAGGTCTTTTCTTTCCAAGGACCAGGAATATACTGTATCACTACAGAGAGATGTAGGACTATCGCTGCCTGGGCTTTGCTGTACTGAAATCTGACACACTGTTTTTCTCATCTGTTCATTTGGTTGTGATTAATATCATATTTTCTGGTGTTTGAAGACCCCCTGTGTTGCTTTTAAAACAGCTGTATGCCAGTCATGTCATGCCAATGCCAGTTACTTCTACCAGGGCTTCTTTCCCCACTCAAGTGTGTCTCAATTTTCTCAGTGTTTTTCATCGCTGTGTAATTTGGAAGCCAGGTGTTTTTGGGGAGGGGAGTAGATGGCTGCTGGGTAAACGTCTGTGGATGGAGTATGTTATGCAGACGTGTGTTCTGTTGGTGGAAAACAAGTTAGGCCTAATTAACACTGCATGTTAATAAGCAAGCGCCCAGGGGCTGTACGTGCGTGTGTGTTTCTGTGTCTGTCTGTCTGTCTCTGTGTGTGTGTGTTTCTGTGTCTGTCTGTCTGTCTGTCTGTCTCTGTGTGTGTGTGTGTGTGTCTCTCTCTCTCTGTTTTGCAGCTGATCTGCTAACTGACATTACAAACCATCTCTGTCCAGTGGTGTACTGACCTGTAGACACTACACCTGTCTCTGTCCAGTGGTGTACTGACCTGTAGACACCACACCTGTCTCTGTCCAGTGGTGTACTGACCTGTAGACACCACATCTGTCTCTGTCCAGTGGTGTACTGACCTGTAGACACCACATCTGTCTCTGTCCAGTGGTGTACTGACCTGTAGACATCACATCTGTCTCTGTCCAGTGGTGTACTGACCTGTAGACATCACATCTGTCTCTGTCCAGTGGTGTACTGACCTGTAGACATCACATCTGTCTCTGTCCAGTGGTGTACTGACCTGTAGACACCACATCTGTCTCTGTCCAGTGGTGTACTGACCTGTAGACATCACATCTGTCTCTGTCCAGTGGTGTACTGACCTGTAGACATCACATCTGTCTCTCTGTCCAGTGGTGTACTGACCTGTAGACACCACATCTGTCTCTGTCCAGTGGTGTACTGACCTGTCACATCTGTCTCTGTCCAGTGGTGTACTGACCTGTAGACACCACATCTGTCTCTGTCCAGTGGTGTACTGACCTGTAGACATCACATCTGTCTCTGTCCAGTGGTGTACTGACCTGTAGACACACATCTGTCTCTGTCCAGTGGTCTGTCTCTGTCCAGTGGTGTACTGACCTGTAGACATCACATCTGTCTCTGTCCAGTGGTGTACTGACCTGTAGACATCACATCTGTCTCTGTCCAGTGGTGTACTGACCTGTAGACATCACATCTGTCTCTGTCCAGTGGTGTACTGACCTGTAGACATCACATCTGTCTCTGTCCAGTGGTGTACTGACCTGTAGACATCACATCTGTCTCTGTCCAGTGGTGTACTGACCTGTCCAGACTGACCTGTAGACACATCTGTCTCTGTCCAGTGGTGTACTGACCTGTAGACATCACATCTGTCTCTGTCCAGTGGTGTACTGACCTGTAGACACCACATCTGTCTCTGTCCAGTGGTGTACTGACCTGTAGACATCACATCTGTCTCTGTCCAGTGGTGTACTGACCTGTAGACATCACATCTGTCTCTGTACTGACCCAGTGGTGTACTGACCTGTCCAGACCTGTAGACATCACATCTGTCTCTGTCCAGTGGTGTACTGACCTGTAGACATCACATCTGTCTCTGTCCAGTGGTGTACTGACCTGTAGACATCACATCTGTCTCTGTCCAGTGGTGTACTGACCTGTAGACACCACATCTGTCTCTGTCCAGTGGTGTACTGACCTGTAGACATCACAGTCCACTGACCTGTAGACACATCTGTCTCTGTCCAGTGGTGTACTGACCTGTAGACACCACATCTGTCTCTGTCCAGTGGTGTACTGACCTGTAGACATCACATCTGTCTCTGTCCAGTGGTGTACTGACCTGTAGACATCACATCTGTCTCTGTCCAGTGGTGTACTGACCTGTAGACATCACATCTGTCTCTGTCCAGTGGTGTACTGACCTGTAGACATCACATCTGTCTCTGTCCAGTGGTGTACTGACCTGTAGACACCACACATCTGTCTCTGTCCAGTGGTGTACTGACCTGTAGACACACACATCTGTCTCTGTCCAGTGGTGTACTGACCTGTAGACATCACATCTGTCTCTGTCCAGTGGTGTACTGACCTGTAGACACCACATCTGTCTCTGTCCAGTGGTGTACTGACCTGTAGACACCACATCTGTCTCTGTCCAGTGGTGTACTGACCTGTAGACACCACATCTGTCTCTGTCCAGTGGTGTACTGACCTGTAGACATCACATCTGTCTCTGTCCAGTGGTGTACTGACCTGTAGACACTACATCTGTCTCTGTCCAGTGGTGTACTGACCTGTAGACATCACATCTGTCTCTGTCCAGTGGTGTACTGACCTGTAGACATCACATCTGTCTCTGTCCAGTGGTGTACTGACCTGTCCAGACATAGACACATCTGTCTCTGTCCAGTGGTGTACTGACCTGTAGACATCACATCTGTCTCTGTCCAGTGGTGTACTGACCTGTAGACACCACATCTGTCTCTGTCCAGTGGTGTACTGACCTGTAGACATCACATCTGTCTCTGTCCAGTGGTGTACTGACCTGTAGACATCACATCTGTCTCTGTCCAGTGGTGTACTGACCTGTAGACATCACATCTGTCTCTGTCCAGTGGTGTACTGACCCAGACATCACATCTGTCTCTGTCCAGTGGTGTACTGACCTGTAGTACATCTGTCTCTGTCCAGTGGTGTACACCTCTAGACACACATCTGTCTCTGTCCAGTGGTGTACTGACCTGTAGACACCACATCTGTCTCTGTCCAGTGGTGTACTGACCTGTCCAGACACATCACATCTGTCTCTGTCCAGTGGTGTACTGACCTGTAGACACCACATCTGTCTCTGTCCAGTGGTGTACTGACCTGTAGACATCACATCTGTCTCTGTCCAGTGGTGTACTGACCTGTCCAGACATCACATCTGTCTCTGTCCAGTGGTGTACTGACCTGTAGACATCACATCTGTCTCTGTCCAGTGGTGTACTGACCTGTAGACATCACATCTGTCTCTGTCCAGTGGTGTACTGACCTGTAGACATCACATCTGTCTCTGTCCAGTGGTGTACTGACCTGTAGACACCACATCTGTCTCTGTCCAGTGGTGTACTGACCTGTAGACACCACATCTGTCTCTGTCCAGTGGTGTACTGACCTGTAGACATCACATCTGTCTCTGTCCAGTGGTGTACTGACCTGTAGACACCACATCTGTCTCTGTCCAGTGGTGTACTGACCTGTAGACACCACATCTGTCTCTGTCCAGTGGTGTACTGACCTGTAGACATCACATCTGTCTCTGTCCAGTGGTGTACTGACCTGTAGACATCACATCTGTCTCTGTCCAGTGGTGTACTGACCTGTAGACATCACATCTGTCTCTCTGTCCAGTGGTGTACTGACCTGTCTCTGTCCAGTGGTGTACTGACCTGTAGACATCACATCTGTCTCTGTCCAGTGGTGTACTGACCTGTAGACACCACATCTGTCTCTGTCCAGTGGTGTACTGACCTGTAGACATCACATCTGTCTCTGTCCAGTGGTGTACTGACCTGTAGACATCACATCTGTCTCTCTGTCCAGTGGTGTACTGACCTGTAGACACCACATCTGTCTCTGTCCAGTGGTGTACTGACCTGTAGACATCACATCTGTCTCTGTACAGTGGTGTACTGACCTGTAGACATCACATCTGTCTCTGTCCAGTGGTGTACTGACCTGTAGACACCACATCTGTCTCTGTCCAGTGGTGTACTGACCTGTAGACACACACATCTGTCTCTGTCCAGTGTCCAGTGTACTGACCTGTAGACATCACATCTGTCTCTGTCCAGTGGTGTACTGACCTGTAGACATCACATCTGTCTCTGTCCAGTGGTGTACTGACCTGTCCAGACACCTGTCACATCTGTCTCTGTCCAGTGGTGTACTGACCTGTAGACATCACATCTGTCTCTGTCCAGTGGTGTACTGACCTGTAGACATCACATCTGTCTCTGTCCAGTGGTGTACTGACCTGTAGACATCACATCTGTCTCTGTCCAGTGGTGTACTGACCTGTAGACATCACATCTGTCTCTGTCCAGTGGTGTACTGACCTGTAGACATCACATCTGTCTCTGTCCAGTGGTGTACTGACCTGTAGACACCACATCTGTCTCTGTCCAGTGTCCAGTGTACTGACCTGTACACATCTGTCTCTGTCCAGTGGTGTACACATCTGTCTCTGTCCAGTGGTCCAGTAGACATCACATCTGTCTCTGTCCAGTGGTGTACTGACCTGTAGACACCACATCTGTCTCTGTCCAGTGGTGTACTGACCTGTAGACACCACATCTGTCTCTGTCCAGTGGTGTACTGACCTGTAGACATCACACTGTCTCTGTCCAGTGGTGTACTGACCTGTAGACACATCTGTCTCTGTCCAGTGGTGTACTGACCTGTAGACATCACATCTGTCTCTGTCCAGTGGTGTACTGACCTGTAGACACCACATCTGTCTCTGTCCAGTGGTGTACTGACCTGTAGACACCACATCTGTCTCTGTCCAGTGGTGTACTGACCTGTAGACATCACATCTGTCTCTGTCCAGTGGTGTACTGACCTGTAGACATCACATCTGTCTCTGTCCAGTGGTGTACTGACCTGTAGACCACATCTGTCTCTGTCCAGTGGTGTACTGACCTGTAGACACCACATCTGTCTCTGTCCAGTGGTGTACTGACCTGTAGACACCACATCTGTCTCTGTCCAGTGGTGTACTGACCTGTAGACACCACATCTGTCTCTGTCCAGTGGTGTACTGACCTGTAGACATCACATCTGTCTCTGTCCAGTGGTGTACTGACCTGTAGACACCACATCTGTCTCTGTCCAGTGGTGTACTGACCTGTAGACATCACATCTGTCTCTGTCCAGTGGTGTACTGACCTGTAGACATCACATCTGTCTCTGTCCAGTGGTGTACTGACCTGTAGACATCACATCTGTCTCTGTCCAGTGGTGTACTGACCTGTAGACATCACATCTGTCTCTGTACAGTGGTGTACTGACCTGTAGACACCACATCTGTCTCTGTCCAGTGGTGTACTGACCTGTAGACATCACATCTGTCTCTGTCCAGTGGTGTACTGACCTGTAGACATCACATCTGTCTCTGTCCAGTGGTGTACTGACCTGTAGACATCACATCTGTCTCTGTCCAGTGGTGTACTGACCTGTAGACATCACATCTGTCTCTGTCCAGTGGTGTACTGACCTGTAGACATCACATCTGTCTCTGTCCAGTGGTGTACTGACCTGTAGACATCACATCTGTCTCTGTCCAGTGGTGTACTGACCTGTCCAGACACCACATCTGTCTCTGTCCAGTGGTGTACTGACCTGTAGACATCACATCTGTCTCTGTCCAGTGGTGTACTGACCTGTAGACATCACATCTGTCTCTGTCCAGTGGTGTACTGACCTGTAGACATCACATCTGTCTCTGTCCAGTGGTGTACTGACCTGTAGACACCACATCTGTCTCTGTACAGTGGTGTACTGACCTGTAGACACCACATCTGTCTCTCTGTCCAGTGGTGTACTGACCTGTAGACACCACATCTGCCTCTCTGTCCAGTGGTGTACTGACCTGTAGACACCACATCTGTCTCTGTCCAGTGGTGTACTGACCTGTAGACACCACATCTGTCTCTCTGTCCAGTGGTGTACTGACCTGTAGACACCACATCTGTCTCTGTCCAGTGGTGTACTGACCTGTAGACATCACATCTGTCTCTGTCCAGTGGTGTACTGACCTGTAGACATCACATCTGTCTCTGTCCAGTGGTGTACTGACCTGTAGACATCACATCTGTCTCTGTCCAGTGGTGTACTGACCTGTAGACACCACATCTGTCTCTGTCCAGTGGTGTACTGACCTGTAGACACCACATCTGTCTCTGTCCAGTGGTGTACTGTATCCTACTTTGTTCATGGTTTTTAATGACAGTGTTTGGCAGGTTATTATCCACTTGCCTGTGAGGGCTGTTCTTGTTTCAACTTGCAGACTGTGTGTTCGAGCTCCTCATTGATCTCTGAATCTATTAGCCTTTATTTTTAACCCTAATTGTTGTAATGAATATCATTTATTTGCTATAATACGTCTTACTAATTCTGTTTTCAATGGCTTGTATTGATCCCGGCTCCGTCCGGCTCCAGGGGTAGTTTGGAGGCTATAGGTGAATGATAATGTTTTGCAGACTGGTGATGTACATTGAAAGAGACATCAGGCAGGCCACGCCAGGGAAGGAGCTACAAAGCAGCAATGAATACCTGTCAAAATGCCTCCATCTGCTCATCCGTCACGTCGTGCTGCAGCTGCCAGCCATTCTGGGTAAATCAATCACAATAACACAAAAACCACAGCACTAAGTGGGACTGAGGAGAGGAGGAGTGGGACTGACCTGGACCAGATCTGTCTCTGTCCAGTGGTGAGAAGAGACAGACAGTCCAGTGGGAGAAGATCTGTCTCTGTCCAGTGGGAGAAGACACCACATCTGTCTCTGTCCAGTGGTGTACTGACCTGTAGGAGAGGAGAGGAGAGTCTCTGAGTGGTGGAGAGTAGACAGAGATCTGTCTCTGAGTGGTGTACTGAGTAGAGATCTGTCTCTGTCCAGTGGTGTACTGACCTGTAGACATCTGTCTCTGTCCAGTGGTGACTGAGAGACACCACAGTCTCTGTCCAGTGGTGACTGACCTGTAGATCTGTCTCTGTCCAGTGGAGACTGAGAGAGATCAGAGAGGTCCAGTGGGTACTGACCTGTAGATCTGGTACAGTGGGTACTGACCTGTAGAGAGGAGAGTCCAGTGGGTAGAGTAGAGAGGATCTGGTCCAGTGGAGACTGAAGAGAGGAGACAGAGTGGGGGAGACAGGGGGGATCTGTCTCTGTCCAGTGGTGTACTGAGTAGACATCACATCTGTCTCTGAGTGGTGACTGAGGAGACAGAGAGTCTCTGAGTGGTGTACTGACCTGTAGAGGAGATCTGTCTCTGTACAGTGGTGTACTGACCTGTAGACAGATCTGTCTCTGAGACTGAGGTAGACAGGAGATCTGGTACAGTGGTGACTGAGAGACACCAGATCTGGAGTGGTGACTGACCTGTAGAGATCAGATCTGAGTACAGTGGTGAGAGGAGAGGACATCTGGACAGTGGTGACTGACCTGAGACACCACAGAAGAGTGGTGGACTGGTAGAGACATCTGGAGTGGGAGACTGAGAGGAGAAGAGGGGAGTACAGAGGGGAGACCTGGAGAAGAGGGGAGACCTGGGGAGAGGAGATCTGGAGTGGGAGATGAGAGGAGAAGAGGGGAGGTAGGAGAGAGGAGGGGAGAGGAGAAGAGGGGAGAGGAGGTGAAGTAGGGTTGAGGGGAACTTGCATCAATGGCTGGATGGAGCAAGCCAATTTGATTCTCCCTCTTTTTAATTACCTTTCTGATTGAATTTTAAATCACCCAGCCAGGTATTGACCTTTTCCTGACGTTTAATTTGTAAATCAGTGCTGCTAACATGGCACGTCTCCCATCAGGGCCGGAAGCCAGACCCAACCGGTTCAAACCGGTCCGGGCTCATTCTCCTCTAAGATCACTGGAAGGAGAGGAGAGGAGAGGAGGAGAGGGTATTGGGACAGATTGGGAGATCACAGGGAGAGGAGGAGATGAGGAGAGGGGAAGGGGTGGGGTGGGGAGAGGAGACTGAAGGGGGGGAGAGGTGATGAAAGGGGAGGGCAAGTGAGGGGTGGGGAGAGAGAACCCTCTCTCTGTCCTCTGTAAATTACATGCTGTCTGTCTGTCACCCCTCTGTCCTCTGTACTGTGTAGATGACATGCTGTCTGTCACCCCTCTGTCCTCTGTACTGTGTAGATGACATGCTGTCTGTCTGTCACCTCTCTGTCCTCTGTACTGTGTAGATGACATGCTGTCTGTCACCCCTCTGTCCTCTGTACTGTGTAGATGACATGCTGTCTGTCACCCCTCTGTCCTCTGTACTGTGTAGATGACATGCTGTCTGTCTGTCACCTCTCTGTCCTCTGTACTGTGTAGATGACATGCTGTCTGTCTGTCACCTCTCTGTCCTCTGTACTGTGTAGATGACATGCTGTCTGTCTGTCACCTCTCTGTCCTCTGTACTGTGTAGATGACATGCTGTCTGTCTGTCACCTCTCTGTCCTCTGTACTGTGTAGATGACATGCTGTCTGTCACCCCTCTGTCCTCTGTACTGTGTAGATGACATGCTGTCTGTCTGTCACCCCTCTGTCATCTGTACTGTGTAGATGACATGCTGTCTGTCACCCCTCTGTCCTCTGTACTGTGTAGATGACATGCTGTCTGTCTGTCTGTCACCCCTCTGTCCTCTGTACTGTGTAGATGACATGCTGTCTGTCTGGCTGTCACCCCTCTGTCCTCTGTACTGTGTAGATGACATGCTGTCTGTCACCTCTCTGTCCTCTGTACTGTGTAGATGACATGCTGTCTGTCTGTCACCCCTCTGTCCTCTGTACTGTGTAGATGACATGCTGTCTGTCACCCTCTGTCTCTCTGTACTGTGTAGATGACATGCTGTCTGTCTGTCTGTCACCCCTCTGTCCTCTGTACTGTGTAGATGACATGCTGTCTGTCACCTCTCTGTCCTCTGTACTGTGTAGATGACATGCTGTCTGTCTGTCACCTCTCTGTCCTCTGTACTGTGTAGATGACATGCTGTCTGTCACCCCTCTGTCCTCTGTACTGTGTAGATGACATGCTGTCTGTCTGTCACCCCTCTGTCCTCTGTACTGTGTAGATGACATGCTGTCTGTCTGTCACCTCTCTCTCCTCTGTACTGTGTGGATGACATGCTGTCTGTCACCCCTCTGTCCTCTGTACTGTGTAGATGACATGCTGTCTGTCACCCCTCTGTCCTCTGTACTGTGTAGATGACATGCTGTCTGTCTGTCACCCTCTGTCCTCTGTACTGTGTAGATGACATGCTGTCTGTCTGTCACCCTCTGTCCTCTGTACTGTGTAGATGACATGCTGTCTGTCTGTCACCTGACATGCTGTCTGTCTGTCTGTCACCCTCTGTCCTCTGTACTGTGACATGACATGCTGTCTGTCACCTCTCCCTACTGTCCTCTGTACTGTGTAGATGACATGCTGTCTGTCTGTCACCTCTCTGTCCTCTGTACTGTGTAGATGACATGCTGTCTGTCTGTCACCTCTCTGTCCTCTGTACTGATGTAGATGACATGCTGTCTGTCTGTCACCCTCTGTCCTCTGTACTGTGTAGATGACATGTCTGTCTGTCACCTCTCTGTCCTCTGTACTGTGTAGATGACATGCTGTCTGTCACCTCTCTGTCCTCTGTACTGTGTGGATGACATGCTGTCTGTCATCCCTCTGTCCTCTGTACTGTGTAGATGACATGCTGTCTGTCACCCCTCTGTCCTCTGTACTGTGTAGATGACATGCTGTCTGTCACCTCTCTGTCCTCTGTACTGTGTAGATGACATGCTGTCTGTCTGTCACCTCTCTCTCCTCTGTACTGTGTAGATGACATGCTGTCTGTCACCCTCTGTCCTCTGTACTGTGTAGATGACATGCTGTCTGTCTGTCACCTCTCTGTCCTCTGTACTGTGTAGATGACATGCTGTCTGTCTGTCACCCCTCTGTCCTCTGTACTGTGTAGATGACATGTCTGTCTGTCACCCTCTGTCCTCTGTACTGTGTAGATGACATGCTGTCTGTCTGTCCCCTCTGTCCTCTGTACTGTGTAGATGACATGCTGTCTGTCTGTCACCCTCTGTCCTCTGTACTGTGTAGATGACATGCTGTCTGTCACCCCTCTGTCCTCTGTACTGTGTAGATGACATGCTGTCTGTCTGTCACCCTCTGTCCTCTGTACTGTGTAGATGACATGCTGTCTGTCTGTCACCTCTCTGTCCTCTGTACTGTGTAGATGACATGCTGTCTGTCACCTCTCTGTCCTCTGTACTGTGTAGATGACATGCTGTCTGTCTGTCACCCTCTGTCCTCTGTACTGTGTAGATGACATGCTGTCTGTCTGTCTGTACCTCTGTCCTCTGTACTGTGTAGATGACATGCTGTCTGTCTGTCACCCTCTGTCCTCTGTACTGTGTAGATGACATGCTGTCTGTCACCTCTCTGTCCTCTGTACTGTGTAGATGACATGCTGTCTGTCTGTCACCCTCTGTCCTCTGTACTGTGTAGATGACATGCTGTCTGTCACCCCTCTGTCCTCTGTACTGTGTAGATGACATGCTGTCTGTCTGTCACCCTCTGTCCTCTGTACTGTGTAGATGACATGCTGTCTCTGTCACCCTCTGTCCTCTGTACTGTGTAGATGACATGCTGTCTGTCACCCCTCTGTCCTCTGTACTGTGTAGATGACATGCTGTCTGTCACCCCTCTGTCCTCTGTACTGTGTAGATGACATGCTGTCTGTCACCCCTCTGTCCTCTGTACTGTGTAGATGACATGCTGTCTGTCTGTCACCCTCTGTCCTCTGTACTGTGTAGATGACATGCTGTCTGTCACCTCTCTGTCCTCTGTACTGTGTAGATGACATGCTGTCTGTCTGTCACCTCTCTGTCCTCTGTACTGTGTAGATGACATGCTGTCTGTCTGTCACCCCTCTGTCCTCTGTACTGTGTAGATGACATGCTGTCTGTCTGTCACCCCTCTGTCCTCTGTACTGTGTAGATGGCATGCTGTCTGTCTGTCACCTCTCTCTCCTCTGTACTGTGTAGATGACATGCTGTCTGTCACCTCTCTGTCCTCTGTACTGTGTAGATGACATGCTGTCTGTCACCTCTCTGCCCTCTGTACTGTGTAGATGACATGCTGTCTGTCACCCCTCTGTCCTCTGTACTGTGTAGATGACATGCTGTCTGTCACCCCTCTGTCCTCTGTACTGTGTAGATGACATGCTGTCTGTCTGTCACCTCTCTCCTCTGTACTGTGTAGATGACATGCTGTCTGTCACCTCTCTGTCCTCTGTACTGTGTAGATGACATGCTGTCTGTCTGTCACCTCTCTCTCCTCTGTACTGTGTAGATGACATGCTGTCTGTCACCTCTCTGTCCTCTGTACTGTGTAGATGACATGCTGTCTGTCACCTCTCTGTCCTCTGTACTGTGTAGATGACATGCTGTCTGTCTGTCACCCCTCTGTCCTCTGTACTGTGTAGATGACATGCTGTCTGTCTGTCACCCCTCTGTCCTCTGTACTGTGTAGATGACATGCTGTCTGTCTGTCACCTCTCTCTCCTCTGTACTGTGTAGATGACATGCTGTCTGTCACCCCTCTGTCCTCTGTACTGTGTAGATGACATGCTGTCTGTCTGTCACCTCTCTCTCCTCTGTACTGTGTAGATGACATGCTGTCTGTCACCTCTCTGTCCTCTGTACTGTGTAGATGACATGCTGTCTGTCACCTCTCTGTCCTCTGTACTGTGTAGATGACATGCTGTCTGTCACCCCTCTGTCCTCTGTACTGTGTAGATGACATGCTGTCTGTCACCCCTCTGTCCTCTGTACTGTGTAGATGACATGCTGTCTGTCTGTCACCTCTCTCTCCTCTGTACTGTGTAGATGACATGCTGTCTGTCACCTCTCTGTCCTCTGTACTGTGTAGATGACATGCTGTCTGTCTGTCACCTCTCTGTCCTCTGTACTGTGTAGATGACATGCTGTCTGTCTGTCACCTCTCTCTCCTCTGTACTGTGTAGATGACATGCTGTCTGTCACCCTCTGTCCTCTGTACTGTGTAGATGACATGCTGTCTGTCTGTCACCCCTCTGTCCTCTGTACTGTGTAGATGACATGCTGTCTGTCACCCTCTGTCCTCTGTACTGTGTAGATGACATGCTGTCTGTCACCTCTCTGTCCTCTGTACTGTGTAGATGACATGCTGTCTGTCTGTCACCCTCTGTCCTCTGTACTGTGTAGATGACATGCTGTCTGTCTGTCACCTCTCTGTCCTCTGTACTGTGTAGATGACATGCTGTCTGTCACCCCTCTGTCCTCTGTACTGTGTAGATGACATGCTGTCTGTCACCCCTCTGTCCTCTGTACTGTGTAGATGACATGCTGTCTGTCACCCCTCTGTCCTCTGTACTGTGTAGATGACATGCTGTCTGTCACCCCTCTGTCCTCTGTACTGTGTAGATGACATGCTGTCTGTCACCCCTCTGTCCTCTGTACTGTGTAGATGACATGCTGTCCGCGCTGGGCAGTATAGTGGGCAGGAAGCATCCCTCCACTGTTCAGGCCAAGCAGCTGAAACAGAGTGTACCCATGATGACTGTGGTGCTCCACCTCCTCACCTCTCAGGTAACCCTTCCTACTGTACTACAGTATGTCACAAACACTGTATTCTAGCATATACCGTTATTGATGCACGGACCGGTTTGGGGTTTTACTTAAGCAGTAATGCACCTCAGGGGTTTGTGGTATATGGCCAATATACCACAGCTAAGGTCTGTTCTTATACACGACGCATCGCGGAGTACAGCCTGGACACAGCCCTTAGCCGTGGTATATTGGCCACATACCACAACCCCCTGGGGTACTTTATTACTATTATAAACTGGTTACCAACAGAATTAGAGCAGTAAAAAGACATGTTTTGTCATACCTGTGGTATACGGTCTTCTATACAGGGTAGCCTAGTGGTTAGAGCGTTGGACTAGTAACCGAAAGGTTTCATGTTTAAATCCCCGAGCTGACAAGGTACAAATCTGTCTTTCTGCCCCTGAACAGGCAGTTAACCCACTGTTCCTATGCTGTCATTGAAAATAAGAATTTGTTCTTAACTGACTTGCCTAGTTACATTAAGGAAAAAAAAATATATATATATATATATATACCATGGCTGTCAGCCAATCGGCATTCAGGGCTCGAACCACCAGGTTTATAATTGAACTTATGTAACTGTATTTGAATGTTTGGTTTGTTAAATGTGATACGCCGTGTGTAACATCCATTTTTATAGTTTACTTCGCTGTTTGAGTCATCTCTCTCTCCATGCAGCTTTCCACACAGACCTAGCCCCGCCCCCTGTCACTCAAGGAGCGCATTTGTTTTTCCTCGACCAGGTGTTCAGTCTGCATGGTCAATGCAGCACATGCAACAATGTTGATGACAATGATGCTGTTTTCACTTTGCTTCTTATTATAAATCTACTAGTGTTTTATAATGACACTATTGTTTTGTGTTTCTTATATCTGCAAACAGCTAGTTTGTATTTTATTAGCCTCTAATGCTAATCGCTCTTTAGCTGCCTAGCTAGTTAATAAATGTACTGAATCAGAGCAAACGTAATTAGCTGTACTTCCTGATAATACCAGTGATGGTTTAGACCTAAATGAGCATGTTGTCTAAATCAGAGGAATACGCGAAGCATGAATATGTTAGCTACATGAAGTAGCTAAGAGAAAACATTAAATGTAGCCAAAGATTATATTGTCCCTTAGGAAACACTTATCAACACTTTGGTTCCTACCCTGTCACAATAACTCCTCCATGGCACTTTCATTCATTGTCACGTCAAACAACACTGTATGATTATATTCTAGCTCTATAATTAGAATAATCATGATATTTCCATGATTCCAACGGTTCACCCAACCTTTTTGCTCTAACTTGCAAGCCAAATCACAATTGGAACATTTGGTTAAAAATAAGGCCTAGATTGTTTGCCCATATTGTTCAGCCCTACAGTATGTGGCAGTGTGGAAATGATCTCAAATGAGCCCAGGAAATGCAGAAATGGATGAAAATGCTGAATAAAACAATTAGAATGGAGAATTGAAGTCACAAAACAGCACTCCCTTCAGCCCCCCCTTCTGAACCAACACTTTCATCTACAGATGAATGCACTAACTGTAAGTCACTCTGGATAAGTGCTTCTGCTAATTGACTCAAATGTAAAAATGTTCAAATAAAGCACTTCTATTATTCGAAACCATAAAATACATTCATACCGTCCAATTTTTAAAAATGACCATGATATTATATTTTAGTCATATCGCCCATTCCCTACTGTGTGTGTGTGTGTGTGTGTGTGTGTGTGTGTGTGTGTGTGTGTGTGTGTGTGTGTGTGTGTGTGTGTGTGTGTGTGTGTGTGTGTGTGTGTGGTGTGTGTGTGTGTGTGTGTGTGTGTGTACGGATCAAGTACGGTACATGCATGTGCGTGATTGTGAAATGAGATCACTTGTTTAATAAGATGGAACCTCAGTCAGTTAGAATGGATTCACAAGCTAATGGATCAGGAGAGGTCAGGATCTCTGACACTATTGAATAATTCCCAATTGGCTGTTTGAACATCTTATAGCATCTCTCCATCATAAAACATACAGCACACTGCCTAGAGGCTTCAACTGATGCTTATTGATACATTTCTGAAACCCTTCTGCTGATTTGTGTCCACTCCTACCACCTAGAGCCAATGAATCAGGGGGTTAGCTTTAAGAGCTGTGAGTCTCTCTCCTCATCCAAACCAACAGAGATCTTAATCAACTTTATCACAAGCAGAATAGAGCAGGGAACTGTGCCAGAGACCACGGCTCTTCTGAGCACTGCCGCAGCTAATTGGATTAGAATGCTGCAGTAGAACAGTCACACGCACACACACACGCTCACACGCACGCACGCACGCACACACACACACACACACACACACACACACATCAAGTACTGTGTGCAGTGAGCGTCAATAACCTTGATACGTAATTGAAGTTGCTTGGTTTTAACACACTGTATCTGCGCTCTTTGGAGTGGTGAAACTAATGTGGTTGTTTACCACTATGCTTCTGGTTCACTTGGATACCTGTCGGCTGGCCAACACTGAGAGGGTGTCAACTAAACCTGGTTAACCAGGAGAAGGTGAAATATTCACACCCCACCTACTGGACATCTAACGTCAAAGTGTGTTTTCTATGTTACTGTGGCAAAACAGATTTAGATGATGAAAATCGTAGCTGATGCACTATTTAAGTTTACATTTAGGCTAAACTTTGAATCATCTTTTCCAAAGCCATGATTACTAATACATAATATACCCAGAGATGGCACATAAACGACTAGAAAATGCATTAAAGGTTGTTATTTTCATCCCACTCTGCCTCACAGACAGATTATTGTCAGTTGCCAATAGACATGGTGGGGAAATTGGATTTAGTGATGACTGTCTCAATTGAGCAGAAATGATTAATATGACTAAATCTTAGCGAGAGAGATGCTTGTCAACAAGCAGCCTGCAGGATGAAACCATGCAGTGATTAAATATCGCTCCTCCATTTCCCTGCCATTCTTCATGGAGACTAGACAACACCACCACAGTGTTGAGCCGTCTCATTAGAAAAGTAAGAACTTGTCACTCTCATAGACCCCCCTCCCCCCCACTGCCATTTAACAAGGTAAAGCATTTAGTAGTCTGTTAAATGGGGTTACTGTGCTATTTATCTGTGATGTGACAGATAGCTGTCCCTAATAGCGGTGGTCCTTGCCATGCGTGTGTAATAACATGATGGTATTAAAACTAACTAGCTGGGCTCTGATGTGAGTCTGGTCTTACTGATGGTATTAAAACTAACTAGCTGGGCTCTGATGTGAGTCTGGTCTTACTGATGGTATTAAAACTAACTAACTGGGCTCTGATGTGAGTCAGGACTGATGCTCTGGTTTACATCTATGTGTCATACACTTTACTACACTTTACTACACTTTACTACAGGCCACGTCTGCCCTGGAGCTCTTTATCAATACATGTATGGAGCAGTCCTTTAATGTTGTTTGGAGTGTTTGTTTTAGTGGATGCACTCTCTCTCCTGTGTGTGTGTGTGTGTGTGTGTGTGTGTGTGTGTGTGTGTGTGTGTGTGTGTGTGTGTGTGTGTGTGTGTGTGTGTGTGTGTGTGTGTGTGTGTGTGTGTGTGTGTGTGTGTGTGTGCACTGCTGGACCTGGTGAGAAAGAGAAAACGATGCTCTACTGTGGGCTGACAGCTCAGTGGGGCTTTACGAAGCCTCTGCTTACAGGAGCAGAGAAAGTTGGCAGGGAATTAAGAGTTAGAGAGGAGAGACTGAGAGGCTGAGGTCAGAGAGAGAGAGAACTTACTGTAGCATTGTGTAATATCTATCTCCCTTTCCCCCCCTCTTTCTCTCTCTCTGTCTCTCTCTCTCTCTCTCTCTCTCTCTCTCTCTCTCTCTCTCTGTTTTTTAGATATTCAGGCCACAGGTTGTGACTGAGGAGTTTCTCTTCAAATTTGGAGCACTGCTGGTAAGTCATTGAGACAGTGATGTGTAGTGGTATTGTCCCATGGTCTTCTGCACCCCTTATTTCTGATGTTCTTCCAGAGTCACATAACATCTATTGATGCCAGTGAGACCAGTTTGGGCAGTGCAATAGGTGAGTGAATGTCAGCTTGCTTTATGACTGGTTATTAATAATACAGGTTTCATTTGGACAACTGGCCCATAAAGCCCAGACTGTAGGTATAACCTGCTGCTTGATTCCCAGGACAAGCAGGTTCAGAGGAGCTGATCAGGAACACTCTGTCAGCTGTGGAGGCCATCACCCAGCACCCTGCCCTGCTGACACCCATCACTGTCCTGTGAGTAGGGTCCTAGTCCCTAACCTCTTATCCCCTAGCCCCTCAGCCCCTAGTCCCTAACCCCCTAGGTCCTAGCCCCTAGTCCCTAACCTCCTAGTCCCTGGCCCCTTAGCCCCTAACCCCCTAGTTCCTAACCTCTTAGCCCCTAACCCCTTAGCCCCTAAACCCCTGGCCCCTTAGCCCCAAATCCTTAGCACCTAACCTCTTAGCCCCTAGTCCCTAACCCCTTAGCCCCTAACCCCTCTGGCCCCTTAGCCCCAAACCCTTAGCACCTAACCTCTTAGCCTCTAACCCCTTAGCCCCTAACCCCTTAGACCCTAGTCCCTAACCTCTTAGCCCATAACCCCTTAGCCCCTAGTCCCTAACCCCTTAGCCCCAAACCCTTAGCACCTAACCTCTTAGCCCCTAGTCCCTAACCCCTTAGCCCCTTAGCCCCAAACCCTTAGCACCTAACCTCTTAGCCCCTAGTCCCTAACCCCTTAGCCCCTAACCCCCTGGCCCCTTAGCCCCAAACCCTTAGCACCTAACCTCTTAGCCTCTAACCCCTTAGCCCCTAACCCCTTAGACCCTAGTCCCTAACCTCTTAGCCCATAACCCCTTAAATAAGAATTTATCTTTACTGACTTGCCTAGTTAAATAAAGGTTAAGTAAATTGTTGGAACAAGCTCTATGCAGAGGTGAAACACAGCAATATCTGATCTAGTCATCTGTTTTTAGTTCTATCTATTTATACTCATGACTGGCTGTTGCCTGATAGAAAAGCCTCTTCTGAGTCAGACAGACAGTTAAAAACCCTTTGCACGGTGGAGGGAGAATATGTGTTGAATATAATGGGAAGTAGGAGACTGCAGAGCACAACAGTCTCTTTTGATGGATATATTCTAATAAACAACAAAGGTGCTCAATGGATCCATCCCAAATGGCACCTCAATCCCCTTATACAGTAGTGCACTGCTTTTGTCCAGGGCGCATAGAGCTCTGGTCGAGGGTAGTGCACTATAAGGGAATTAGGCTGCCATTTGGGACACATCCATGGAGACACAGTATATTCTTTATACCCACCTCAGGCTTCTTATTCTAATGTTGTCTCCTGTTTAGATTACATCCTCGTTGAGTGTTTACTGTTGTTTCTATGGAAATCGTCCTCATCATAATAGACTAGAACAGAACAGAGCGTTTACTGTTGTTTCTATGGAAATCGTCCTCATCAAAATAGACTAGAACAGAACAGAGCGTTTACTGTTGTTTCTATGGAAATCGTCCTCATCAAAATAGACTAGAACAGAACAGAGCGTTTACTGTTGTTTCTATGGAAATCGTCCTCATCATAATAGACTAGAACAGAACAGAGCGTTTACTGTTGTTTCTATAGAAATCGTCCTCATCATAATAGACTAGAACAGAACAGAGCGTTGACTGTTGTTTCTATGGAAATCGTCCTCATCAAAATAGACTAGAACAGAACAGAGCGTTTACTGTTGTTTCTATGGAAATCGTCCTCATCATAATTGACTAAAACAGAACAGAGCGTTTACTGTTGTTTCTATGGAAATCGTCCTCATCATAATAGACTAGAACAGAACAGAGCGTTTACTGTTGTTTCTATGGAAATCGTCCTCATCATAATAGACTAGAACAGAACAGAGCGTTTACTGTTGTTTCTATGGAAATCGTCCTCATCATAATAGACTAAAACAGAACAGAGCGTTTACTGTTGTTTCTATGGAAATCGTCCTCATCATAATAGACTAAAACAGAACAGAGCGTTTACTGTTGTTTCTATGGAAATCGTCCTCATCATAATAGACTAAAACAGAACAGAGCGTTTACTGTTGTTTCTATGGAAATGTCCTTCATAATAGACTAAAACAGAACAGAGCGTTTACTGTTGTTTCTATGGAAATCGTCCTCATCATAATAGACTAAAACAGAACAGAGCGTTTACTGTTGTTTCTATGGAAATCGTCCTCATCATAATAGACTAGAACAGAACAGAGCGTTTACTGTTGTTTCTATGGAAATCGTCCTCATCATAATAGACTAAAACAGAACAGAGTGTTTACTGTTGTTTCTATGGAAATCGTCCTCATCATAATAGACTAGAACAGAACAGAGCGTTTACTGTTGTTTCTATGGAAATCATCCTCATCATAATAGACTAAAACAGAACAGAGCGTTTACTGTTGTTTCTATGGAAATCGTCCTCATCATAATAGACTAGAACAGAGCGTTTACTGTTGTTTCTATGGAAATCGTCCTCATCATAATAGACTAAAACAGAACAGAGCGTTTACTGTTGTTTCTATGGAAATCGTCCTCATCATAATAGACTAAAACAGAACAGAGCGTTTACTGTTGTTTCTATGGAAATCGTCCTCATCATAATAGACTAAAACAGAACAGAGCGTTTACTGTTGTTTCTATGGAAATCGTCCTCATCATAATAGACTAGAACAGAACAGAGTGTTTACTGTTGTTTCTATAGAAATCGTCCTCATCATAATAGACTAAAACAGAACAGAGCGTTTACTGTTGTTTCTATGGAAATCGTCCTCATCATAATAGACTAAAACAGAACAGAGCGTTTACAGTTGTTTCTATGGAAATCGTCCTCATCATAATAGACTAAAACAGAACAGAGCATTTACTGTTGTTTCTATGGAAATCGTCCTCATCATAATAGACTAAAACAGAACAGAGTGTTTACTGTTGTTTCTATGGAAATCATCCTCATCATAATAGACTAGAACAGAACAGAGCGTTTACTGTTGTTTCTATGGAAATCATCCTCATCATAATAGACTAAAACAGAACAGAGCGTTTACTGTTGTTTCTATGGAAATCGTCCTCATCATAATAGACTAGAACAGAACAGAGCGTTTACTGTTGTTTCTATGGAAATCGTCCTCATCATAATAGACTAGAACAGAACAGAGCGTTTACTGTTGTTTCTATGGAAATCGTCCTCATCATAATAGACTAGAACAGAACAGAGCGTTTACTGTTGTTTCTATGGAAATCGTCCTCATCAAAATAGACTAGAACAGAACAGAGCGTTTACTGTTGTTTCTATGGAAATCGTCCTCATCAAAATAGACTAGAACAGAACAGAGCGTTTACTGTTGTTTCTATGGAAATCGTCCTCATCATAATAGACTAGAACAGAACAGAGCGTTTACTGTTGTTTCTATAGAAATCGTCCTCATCATAATAGACTAGAACAGAACAGAGCGTTGACTGTTGTTTCTATGGAAATCGTCCTCATCAAAATAGACTAGAACAGAACAGAGCGTTTACTGTTGTTTCTATGGAAATCGTCCTCATCATAATTGACTAAAACAGAACAGAGCGTTTACTGTTGTTTCTATGGAAAGTCCTCATCATAATAGACAAGAACAGAACAGAGCGTTTACTGTTGTTTCTATGGAAATCGTCCTCATCATAATAGACTAAAACAGAACAGAGCGTTTACTGTTGTTTCTATGGAAATCGTCCTCATCATAATAGACTAGAACAGAACAGAGCGTTTACTGTTGTTTCTATGGAAATCGTCCTCATCATAATAGACTAAACAGAACAGAGCGTTTACTGTTGTTTCTATGGAAATCGTCCTCATCATAATAGACTAAAACAGAACAGAGCGTTTACTGTTGTTTCTATGGAAATCGTCCTCATCATAATAGACTAGAACAGAACAGAGCGTTTACTGTTGTTTCTATGGATAGTCCTCATCATAATAGACTAAAACAGAACAGAGCGTTTACTGTTGTTTCTATGGAAATTCCTCATCATAATAGACTAAAACAGAACAGAGCGTTTACTGTTGTTTCTATGGAAATCGTCCTCATCATAATAGACTAGAACAGAACAGAGCGTTTACTGTTGAGAAATCGTCCTCATCATAATAGACTAGAACAGAACAGAGCGTTGACTGTTGTTTCTATGGAAATCGTCCTCATCAAAATAGACTAGAACAGAACAGAGCGTTTACTGTTGTTTCTATGGAAATCGTCCTCATCATAATTGACTAAAACAGAACAGAGCGTTTACTGTTGTTTCTATGGAAATCGTCCTCATCATAATAGACAAGAACAGAACAGAGCGTTTACTGTTGTTTCTATGGAAATCGTCCTCATCATAATAGACTAAAACAGAACAGAGCGTTTACTGTTGTTTCTATGGAAATCGTCCTCATCATAATAGACTAGAACAGAGCGTTTACTGTTGTTTCTATGGAAATCGTCCTCATCATAATAGACTAAAACAGAACAGAGCGTTTACTGTTGTTTCTATGGAAATCGTCCTCATCATAATAGACTAAAACAGAACAGAGCGTTTACTGTTGTTTCTATGGAAATCGTCCTCATCATAATAGACTAAAACAGAACAGAGTGTTTACTGTTGTTTCTATGGAAATCGTCCTCATCATAATAGACTAGAACAGAACAGAGCGTTTACTGTTGTTTCTATGGATATCGTCCTCATCATAATAGACTAAAACAGAACAGAGCGTTTACTGTTGTTTCTATGGAAATCATCCTCATCATAATAGACTAAAACAGAACAGAGCGTTTACTGTTGTTTCTATGGAAATCGTCCTCATCATAATAGACTAGAACAGAACAGAGCGTTTACTGTTGTTTCTATAGAAATCGTCCTCATCATAATAGACTAAAACAGAACAGAGCGTTTACTGTTGTTTCTATGGAAATCGTCCTCATCATAATAGACTAAAACAGAACAGAGCATTTACTGTTGTTTCTATGGAAATCGTCCTCATCATAATAGACTAGAACAGAACAGAGCGTTTACTGTTGTTTCTATGGAAGGACAGGAGCAACATCATATTCACATAGAGATTGGGAGTGCTCACACAAGTGCTCATTTCATTGCTCCTCGCTTTACTAGACGACATGTTTAAAAGAAAAGACATCATTTATACATTTGCATGTGATGAATAAATGACTTGTTGGTGATGTATAACAGGAGTCAAATGGAAATACTTTCTTATATTAGGTTTATGTGTTGTTTATTTGATGTTTGTTTTATTTATTTGTTGTTTTATTTTATGTTTGTTGTTTATTTTATGTATAAATATATATTTGATCTCTTCAAGGTTGTTGATTGCATTCTTCCTCCACTGACTTCTCTTGCCTTCAGTAAAAATGGTAAGGAAACGTCTGGGTCATGTGCTCTCCATGCTTAACATCTAAGTACATAGATAGGCAGTCTGGAACGTGCACATTCTGCAATGTTCCCTATCTAGCATGGCACACAGCAAGGCCCTTGGTCTAAGGTTAACCACATTTGCATGTGCTTGGTATTGTAGTAAATGTTTTGATTTGTATGTAAGGTAACTATCAGCTCTCTCACTGCAGAGGGTCTGCATGGATCAATAATGCTGTGTGTGTGTGTGTGTGTGTGTGTGTTACATGCTCTGTTTTGTGTTGTAGTGGAGTGGCGTATCGTCAGCTTGCGTGTTCTGTCAGAGATCACACTGCTGCTGCTGAGCCAAGAGGCCGTGGAGGAGGGAGAGAGGAGAGAGAGAGAGTGCAACTCTTCAACTGGCAGACTACTGACTCTCATTACAGAAGCCCTTCTTCCACAGTGAGTATGCTCTCTCCTGCATCTCTCTATCTCTCTCTCCTCTACCCTCTCTATCACTCTGCTCTTCTCTACATTTTCCCTCTCTCCTCCCCCCTCTTATCTCCCCTACCCACTCTCCCTGCTCTCTCTCTCCGCTCTCCCCTATCCTCTCCCCTCTCTCTTATCTCCCCTACCCTCTCTCCCTGCTCTCTCTCTCCGCTCTCCCCTATCCTCTCCCCTCTCTCTTATCTCCCCTACCCACTCTCCCTGCTCTCTCTCTCCGCTCTCCCCTATCCTCTCCCCTCTCTCTTATCTCCCCTACCCACTCTCCCTGCTCTCTCTCTCCGCTCTCCCCTATCCTCTCCCCTCTCTCTTATCTC
Source organism: Oncorhynchus tshawytscha (assembly GCF_018296145.1). Classification (NCBI taxonomy): domain Eukaryota; kingdom Metazoa; phylum Chordata; class Actinopteri; order Salmoniformes; family Salmonidae; genus Oncorhynchus; species Oncorhynchus tshawytscha. The sequence continues at coordinate 1,057,430 of NW_024609826.1, forward strand.
CCCTACCCACTCTCCCTGCTCTCTCTCTCCGCTCTCCCCTATCCTCTCCCCTCTCTCTTATCTCCCCTACCCACTCTCCCTGCTCTCTCTCTCCGCTCTCCCCTATCCTCTCCCCTCTCTCTTATCTCCCCTACCCACTCTTCTTTCATCTCTCTCCCCTATCCTCTCCTTCTCTCTTATCTCCCCTACCCACTCTCCCTGCTCTCTCTCTCCGCTCTCCCTATCCTCTATCTCTCTCTTATCTCCTTTAACCCACTCTCCCTCTATCTCTCTCTGCTCTCCCTTTACCCCTCTCTCTCTCTATCTCTCTGCTCTCCTTTAACCTCTCCTCACCTCTCCCTCTCTCTCTGCTCTCCTTTACCCCTCTCTCTCTCTATCTCTCTCTGCTCTCCTTTAACCCTCTCTCTCTCTATCTCTCTCTGCTCTCCTTTACCCCTCTCTCTCTCTATCTCTCTCTGCTCTCCTTTAACCCTCTCTCTCTCTATCTCTCTCTGCTCTTCTTTACCCCTCTCTCTCTCTATCTCTCTCTGCTCTCCTTTACCCCTCTCTCTCTATCTCTCTCTGCTCTCCTTTACCCCTCTCTCTCTATCTCTCTCTGCTCTCCTTTACCCCCCTCTCTCTATCTCTCTCTGCTCTCCTTTACCCCTCTCTCTCTATCTCTCTCTGCTCTCCTTTACCCCTCTCTCTATCTCTCTCTGCTCTCCTTTACCCCCCTCTCTCTATCTCTCTCTGCTCTCCTTTACCCCCTCTCTCTCTATCTCTCTCTGCTCTCCTTTACTCCCCCTCTCTCTATCTCTCTCTGCTCTCCTTTACCCCCTCTCTCTCTATCTCTCTCTGCTCTCCTTTACCCCCCTCTCTCTATCTCTCTCTGCTCTCCTTTACCCCCTCTCTCTCTATCTCTCTCTGCTCTCCTTTACCCCCTCTCTCTATCTCTCTCTGCTCTCCTTTACCCCTCTCTCTATCTCTCTCTGCTCTCCTTTACCCCTCTCTCTATCTCTCTCTGCTCTCCTCTCCTCTACCCCTCTCTCTCCTCTCCTCTACCCTCTCTCTCTACTCTCCTCTACCTTCTCTCCTCTCTCTCTCTATTCTCTCTCTACTCTCCTCTACCCTCTCTCTCTGCTCTCCTTTACCTCTCTCTCTCTCTCTCTCTCTCTCTGCTCTGCTCTCCTCTACTCTCTCTCTCTACTCCCCTCTACCTTCTCTCCTCTCTCTCTTTCTACTCCCATCTACCTTCTCTCCTCTCTCTCTTTCTACTCCCCTCTACCTTCTCTCCTCTCTCTCTTTCTACTCCCCTCTACCTTCGCTCCTCTCTCTCTTTCTACTCTCCTCTACCCTCTCTCCTCTCTCTCTCTACTCTCCTCTACCCTCTCTCCTCTCTCTCTCTCTCTCCTCTACCCTCTCTCCTCTCTCTCTCTCTCTCCTCTACCCTCTCTCCTCTACCCTCTCTCTTTCTACTCTCCTCTACTCTCCTCTACCCTCTCTCTCTACTCTCCTGTACCCTCTCTCCTCTCTACTCTCTCTCTCTCTCTCTACTCTCCTCTACCCTCTCTCTCTACTCTCTCTCTCTACTCTCCTCTACCCTCTCTCTCTACTCTCCTCTCTCTCTCTCTACTCTCACCTACCCTCTCCCTTTGTGCCTACCCTCTCTCTCCCTTCAGCTGCTTCTGCAGACTTCTCAACTTTAGTTCATTTAAAAGTTCTGATGACATGGATTAATTAATGACCAGAAACTGAGAGCCAGTCCAGCTCCACTGTTCATCTGGGCCTGGGTGTGTGGAGTGCAGTCAAAGTAGTGAACCTTCTTGTTTTGTTAACTTTATTTGGCCAGTTCCCTAGTGTTAGAAATAAACGTTTCAAATAAACGTTTTAGATTTATTGAATTTATTTATGTTTTTTTTCATTAGTAATTTAGATTTATTGAATTCAATATTTAAGCCAGTCCTCATATGTGTTGGCCAGTTCTCTGCAGAGGATTTCTCGATAGTTAGTAAAACATCTATACACCGATCAACAAGCTGTTGAACTAACTAGACCCTAAACCTATCTGTAGGGGACTACCCTAATAGCTATCCAAATAAGGTGTGTCTGATGTCTCTCCTATGTTGTACAGGTATGAATCTCTCCTGTTGGAGCCAGACCCAATCCCAGTCTACGCTCTCAAGCTGCTGGTGGCCCTCACAGAACACAGCAGCCCTGTCAACAGGTAAAACCTTCTAAACCAGCCTCCTGAGTGGCGCAGCGGTCTATGTCACTGCTTCGCAGTGCTTGAGGTGTCATTACAGACCCTGGTTCGATCCCAGGCAGTGTCACAGCCGACTGTGACCGGGAGACCCATGAGGCGGCGCATTATTGGCCCAGTGTCGTCCGGGTTAAGTGAAGGGTTTGGCCGGCCCGGGATTTCATTGTCGCATCGCGTTCTAGCGACTCCTTGACTTTGAGCACCAGCTGGACGGTGTTTCCTCCGAAACATTGGTGCGACTGGCTTCCGGGTTAAGCGAGCAGTGTGTCAAGAAGCAGTGCGGCTTGGCAGGGTCGTGTTTCGGAAGACGCACGGCTCTCCAGGGGAGTTGCAGTGATGGGACAAGACTGGAACTACCAATTTGATATCACGATATTGGGGAGAACAAGGGGTAAAATAAAATAAATAACTTCTAAACCAGGGATCATCAACTAGATTCAGCCGTGGGCCGTTTTGTTTCTGGAGGATGGTCTGGAGGATGGTCTGGAGGATGGTCTGGAGGATGGTCGGGGGTCCGGAACATCATTTGTAGACTGCAAACTGACCGCAAGAAGCCCAAACAGATATAATATTAAACTAAACATAATCATTTCTAACCTTGTTTACATTTGTATATAATCACGTCTCTCTACTATGTGTGGGAATACTTGGGAACAGATTTCAAAATGAAAATTACTTGGAGCTGATTTCCTGGTGTTTTTACAGTCTTTTATGTCCAACCATGGAAAATATATATATATTTTGTGCTCAGAACATTTTAGTTGCCAAATAAAAGCATTCGGCCTGCGGGTTGCCAGCTGGGGAACCCTGTTCTAAACCATCTCTAGATAGACAGACTAGGACTCTAACCAACGCAATGTCATCTTGATGAAAACCAGAGAGTCTAACCAACACAATGTCATCTTGATGAAAACCAGAGAGTCTAACCAACACAATGTCATCTTGATGAAAACCAGAGAGTCTAACCAACACAATGTCATCTTGATGAAAACCAGAGAGTCTAACCAACACAATGTCATCTTGATGAAAACCAAAGAGTCTAACCAACACAATGTCATCTTGATGAAAACCAGAGAGTCTAACCAACACAATGTCATCTTGATGAAAACCAGAGAGTCTAACCAACACAATGTCATCTTGATGAAAACCAGAGAGTCTAACCAACACAATGTCATCTTGATGAAAACCAAAGAGTCTAACCAACACAATGTCATCTTGAAGAAAACCAGAGAGTCTAACCAACACAATGTCATCTTGATGAAAACCAGAGAGTCTAACCAACACAATGTCATCTTGATGAAAACCAGAGAGTCTAACCAACACAATGTCATCTTGATGAAAACCAGAGAGTCTAACCAACACAGTGTCAAAATGATTAAATGATTGAGAAGCTGCTTTATTCCGCATTTGTTATTGAGGTGAGTTGCTATGGCATCTGTTATTATCTACCTTGAGTTTATGGAGGTGAGTTGCGATGGGGTTGCTATGGCATCTGTTATTATCTACCCAGAGTTTATGGAGGTGAGTTGCGATGGGGTTGCTATGGCATCTGTTATTATCTACCCAGAGTTTATGGAGGTGAGTTGCGGTGGGGTTGCTATGGCATCTGTTATTATCTACCCAGAGTTTATGGAGGTGAGTTGCGGTGGGGTTGCTATGGCATCTGTTATTATCTACCCAGAGTTTATGGAGGTGAGTTGCGATGGGGTTGCTATGGCATCTGTTATTATCTACCCAGAGTTTATGGAGGTGAGTTGCGGTGGGGTTGCTATGGCATCTGTTATTATCTACCCAGAGTTTATGGAGGTGAGTTGCGATGGGGTTGCTATGGCATCTGTTATTGTCTACCCAGAGTTTATGGAGGTGAGTTGCGATGGGGTTGCTATGGCATCTGTTATTGTCTACCCAGAGTTTATGGAGGTGAGTTGCTATGGCATCTGTTATTGTCTACCCAGAGTTTATGGAGGTGAGTTGCGGTGGAGTTGCTATGGCATCTCTTATTGTCTACCCAGAGTTTATGGAGGTGAGTTGCGATGGGGTTGCTATGGCATCTCTTATTGTCTACCCAGAGTTTATGGAGGTGAGTTGCTATGGCATCTGTTATTGTCTACTCAGAGTTTATGGAGGTGAGTTGCGGTGGAGTTGCTATGGCATCTGTTGTACACAACGCAACCTGAAGAGACAACACAGCATCTTGATTAACACTTGCATTCAATAATTGTTTGTTTATCAGCAGCCTAATACATAGTTTAATATGCTTGACCTTTTCGCAGCATCAGCATGTTGAGGGGTGTTCCAGAGTTGTGGCCTCATGTAGGGAGCAGTGTGGAGCTCAGGCCCAACACTGCACTGTTTCCCTAATAACACACTGTAGATCCCCCTCCTCCCTCTGTAGCTGCCTGCCTGCAGGGCACAAACTCACAGTGCATGGCACATTTAGAATTCAGCTCACACTATGTTTCCTTGGCTTGCCAGGGCTGTTCCACCCCTCCTCCGTTCAGTTATCTGAATCATAGGGGAAAGTAGAGCATAAATAAGTGCAAACTTAAACTAATTTTAGAGAACTACTCACATAGAGACATGATTTAATTGCAGAAGTTGATGCATAAGCACACATACATGAGGCATTGTCTTGTCCTTATTGAAAGAAAGCTACACTGGTAATGTGCTGTTAAAGAGATTCCCAGAGGTAGGACTTCCCTGATATGCTGCAGCAGTAACACACTCACACACGCAAACACGGTCGTACGCAAGGTCACACACACGCTCACACTCACACACACTGGGCTGAAGGAGAGGGAACCGTTCCCTGGGAAAGGAAAGTCATCGATTGATTGATGATTGGATGTGTCCAACTAGGACCAGCCTACAGGAGAGGTGTGATGTCATCTCCATGTCGCTGCTGTTCAGGGGAGAACAGTGGAGCTGATAGAAGGAGAACAGGAGAACAGAACAGGGGGGTTAACAGCTCCCGGGGGAGTTTTAAAGGAGTCTTTCACCAGCTGGTGGCAACACACACCTCAGCAGTATGTCTGTCATCCTGCTCAATGGCTTTCAGATCACACTGGACCTGGAGCACAAAGAGGAAGACGTAATGTCACTTTTCAAAAGGAAATCTGAGAATGTCCTTAACCAACCCGTTCACCCCACCCTCTTTGAAGGCTTTGTCTGGATCTATATAGGGCGCTATGTTAGAACAGGACCCATAGGGCTCTAGTCAAAAGTTGTGCTCTATGTAGGGAATAGGGTGACATTTGGGATGTACAGTATGTTGTAGGTTGCTATAGCTAGCTAGCTGCTGCAGTTGTATGAGATTCCTGCATAGTGTTTAGTATTAACCATGGATATTCCAGTGTTCATCAGAGAGCCAGACTGTCCTCTAACCTAATGGCAGGCAGCAGGCAGGCAGACAGGCCCTTTGTGTGCTTGGGATTAGTAAGGAATATTGATCTGTTACAGAGGAAAGGTCAGACTAAGCCTAAGTTAGGGACTGCGCTGCTTAGCAGAGGTGGGAACGTGATGTTACTGAACGATGCAGAAGAAGTCGTTAGAATGGATAAGATTTCACTCTGCTGTATAATAAACTGTGAACACCACCACCTCACCATAGTAAGGCGATAGCAGTCTGTGTACTAAGTAAGGTATTATATGGGTTTACCAATGAATAAAGCCGTGCAGGATGTTGAAATAGTTGAAGAGCAGTAGATGCCAGACTGGTCTGGTGATGGTAGTATACTGTATCTAAAGCATGTTGCCATTGTCTCCCTGATAGTTCCTCAAGCCCTCTCATCTGGGTGATCCTCATGAAACAAGGGTACATAGTGCACTACTATGGACCAGGGGCATTTGGGAGCCGCTGTCTGTGATGAATTGAGAGCTGGTTTCTCTGTGTTTCTGTGCTGCCTGCCTGGTCGTTGAGAAGGTGATGATGGACACCAGCTGGGTGCGCTTACATAGTTTTATCTCCGATCTCCAACACATCCCAGACTGACTGCCATTTCTGTCAAGGCTCTGAACACAAGCCAGCCCCCACACCTCCCTCTGTCTATCTATCTGGCACTGAGAGAGCCAACTGAACTATTCAAATTGATGTCAGCAATCTGCTACACACTCCTGTTGGTTGTATTTCCCTTGTCTGAGACGAGCTATTACATTTACAATGAGAAATTAAATTGCATTTACCACTGCTTGATAAAGTCCTAAAAAAGTGCCTAGCTCTCTCCTTGATGGGTTCTTGCTTAAATTAGATTGCAAATTGGGACTTTAACAGGGCTTCATACAAGTATGTCTTTCCCCTCATTATCAGGTTTGATACAGAGTTCAAACTTTCCAATTATCTGAACCTTTGGCCGTTGTTGCCTTTGTGTGGGCTCAGTCAGTCTGCCTAGCTGTGCCCGCTTTCGCAAGTGAAGCAAAACCAGTTCTATCTGCGGGAACGCTTTTACACCCTGATTAGCAGGAATTTGAAAAATGCTTTTATCCCAGCGGAAGCCAGCCTCACAGCTACAGGAAGCCGGCATGCTACCGCTAATAAAAACCTGATCCTTTCTAATGAGCAGGTTAACGGAGGTTACACGCTGACTACATCAAGGCTATGCTCATTGTGGTATTATTATTTGATTTGACTGGAGTCGTGCTGATATCGTGCTATTGGTCAACGCGGTACCGTTGCCTGGTAGTCTGTGCATACACAATGAGTGATTGGTCAGTGGGATGAACAGGCAGGGGTGTTGTTTTGAACGTGTCGCAAATGGCAGCCTATCGTGCAATACTTTGGACCAGAGGCCTATGAGCCCTGTTCAAACGTAGTGCACTCTAAAAGGCACAGGGTGCCATTTTGGTCACAGCCATTGTGTTAAAAGCCTGGGATCCCCAGGTGTCCTCTCCTCCCTCCTTTCCTCTCCTCTGTCTGTCACCTGTGCTGCCTGCATGGAGACCTCTGCTCCTCTCTGCTGATTGGAGAGGACAGCAGAGTTGAGTGCGGTCAGAGGAATAGAGCAACACCTCATCCCTGACTGTGTGTGTTGGTGGGTCTGTTCGTCTGTGCTTTCGTGTGTTTTTGTGTGTGCGTTCGTGTGTGTGTAATCAGCTCTGACAGCTGGTGTGTGTAAATGAGGAATGGGAGTGTTACCTCGTACTATCAGTGTCACTGGCCGGTCTGAAGAGCTGACTGGGCTTGAGCTGTGTTGGTTTGACATGGCTCAGTGGCAGGCAGCAGCTCTGTTCATTCAGTCTCAGCTTCTCCCTCTGACAGGCAGCAGAGATGACCTGCAGGACTGTCTGTGTCACACTCTCTGACAGTCCGGGGAGCCATGTGGAGCAAAGTGGATGGGAACAGTGCACAGTAAAGGATAGAGGCTGCCTCACAATGCTTCCAGAGGGAGGTTGGAAGATGTTTTACTGGCACTAATGTCCACTATTACTGTACACTCCACATTTCAGACTTTAAATGATTACATCACTATATACAGTGCCTTCAGATAGTATTCATACCTCTTGACTTCTCCCACATTTTGTGTTACAGCCGGAATTAAAAATGTATCACAATACCCCATAAATACAAAGTGCAAAGCCAGAATTTGTTCTTAACGGACTTGCCTACTTAAATAAAGGTTAAAAATCTATATAAACATGTTTTTAGACATTTTAGAAAATTTATGGCAAATGAAATACAGATATCTAATTTACATAAGTATTCACACCCCAGAGTCAATATTGTGTAGAAGCACCTTTGGTGGCGATTACAGTTTAATTTTTCGTTGCAGATTTTCTCAAGCTCTGTTTTAAGTTAGATGGGGAGTTGCGGTGACCAGCAATCTTCAAGTCTTTCCACAGATTTTCAATGGAATTCAAATCTGTGCTTTGGCTGGGCCACTCAAGGACTTTCACATTATAGTTCTGAAGCCATTCCAGTGTTGCTTTGGCTGTATGCCTGAGGTCTTGTTGGAACGTACATCTTCGCACCCAGTCTAAGGTCTTTTGCGCTCTGAAGTGGGTTCTCATCAAGGATTTGCCTGTATTTTGTTCCCTCTGTCCTTACCAGTCTCTGTCCCTGCCGCTGAAAAGCATCCTCATAGCATGATGCTGCCACCATGCTACACGGTAGGGATGGTGTTAGACGGGTGATGAACTGTGCATGATTTTCTCCATACATATCGCTTTGCATTCAGGCAAAAGAGTTACATTTTTGTCTCCTCAGACCATAGAATATTTTGTCTTATGAGTCATGTGCCCTTTTGCAGACTCCAGGTGTGCTGTCATGTGCCTTTTTCTTAGGAGTGGCTTCTGTTTGGCCACTCTCCCATAATGCCCAGATTCTGGCAGGTTCTCCCGTTCTGTCAGAGTGGTCATTGGGTTCTCGGTCACCTCCCTAAGGTCCTTCTTGCCCTGTTGTTTGGTTGGACGGCCAGCTCTAGGCAGGGTCTGCGTAGTTCCAGCTTTTTTTCCATCTTCCAATGATGGAGACCACTGTGTTCTTGGAAACTTAACACTCTAGAACTTGTTTCATACCCTTCCAGATATATGCCTCATCACAATTCTCTCTCTCGGAGAGGTACGGACAGTTCCTTGGTATAGTTTCTGCACTGTCAACTGTAGGACCTTGTATAGACAGGTGTGTTTCTTTCTAAATCATGGCCAAACAATTGAATTGGCCACAGGTGGACTCCAATCAAGTTGTAGTGGCATCTCAAGGATGATCAAAGGAAAGTGGATGCACCAGAGCTCAGTTTGGAGTGTCATAGCAAAGGGGTGTGAATAGTTATGTAAATGAGATATTTCTGTATTTCATTTACAATACCATTCGTCTGTACATTTCAAAAAACATGTTTTCACTTAGTCATTATGGGGTATTGTGTAGACAGGTGAGACAAAAATATATATTTAAAGGAATAATCCACCCCCAGAAATAAAATCCTGATACTCCTGTCAATTTGGTGAAAGCCTATGTTCTATCACTGGGTAAAATAACAGATGTCCCCGTGATTTAACTTCTATCTGGTCCGTCTTTGAAAATCAGGAAATGGTGTAGGAATGCGTCTTAACGACAACATTCTCGTCATAGGGGTTACCACACTATCAGATTTCGCTTTTAAAACAATGACCTCTTCTCCAGATCGCCAAATCAGCCAATAGAACACATACATACATCTATATCCTCATGACAAAGTAGAGATTTTGCTTAGATGTACCAATCTAAACAGTGTAGTAAATTATTCAACTTCAAGTACCATGTTGCAATGCCCCCTGTGTGTCTGTGGGAAGCAGAGATATTACAGAAAGGAGGAGATGGGAATCCCACAGGGCAATGAATGGCGAAATGCCCCACACAACTGACTGTCGACCCATCTGCATTCACGTTGTCATGCTGCGGCACGCGGAGGCTAAACTAGACGTCACGCAATCCCTTCTCAAAGTCTGAGTATGAGCTTTACGATATTAAAGAGAACAAGTTAATTATCTCACATCTTGGAAAAGATTTGCAATGTTGTACTTCTTGAAATTCGTGCTAATGTTCGGTTTTTGAGCAAGCGCCCAATTGACTCCCATTCACTTCTTGAAGGAGAGCTGTTCTTGTCCCAGAATCGCCCAGAATGCACCGCAAGGCCCATTGGCAACATATGCAATAGGTGTTAATTTGATTCTAATGGCTCTCGCTCTGGGTAGAGACGAAATGCAAGTTGAACTCGGTGAGAGTGCAGTTTGTTTAGCCGATTTTACAGCCTGCTAGCTACTTCACATGCTGATATTGATGTTGGTATTGTTGTGCATAGCTATGTTTTCTAGCTAGCTAGCTAACTGGCCAGCCAGCTCAGAGAGAGAGCATTGCATTGAGGGTTTTGTAGTAGACTTGAGCCACAACAGATTTCCAAAAACAATTTTCACATGTTTCTACCAACCTTGTTATAATGACCAAATTATTATATCTTGTTCCAAAGAAAATATTCAAATATGAGTGTAATTTAACACTATTTAACACTTAATCATGTGAATTAGGGCTGGATTATCCCTTTAATCCATGTTGAATTCAGGCTGTAACACAACAACATGTGGAATAAGTCCAGGGGTAAGAATACTTCCTGAAGGCACTGTGTGAACCTGTGTGAACCTAATCTTAAAGCTACAATCCTTCATTGAAACAATAAGAAAGCGGTCACCAGCCTGTTTCTCTAAAAAGCTTAGGGATGGTCCTGGAGGAATATAACCAGACTTAAATTCATAGACAGAGCTATGGATGCAAGGATTGACCATCCATGATATCACAATTATAGATTTCATCATTTCTTGAGGCTATACGGTAATTATTAACATTTGCATTGTTTAAATCATAGAGAGAGAGAGAGAAACACAGGAACACACAGAGAGAGAGAGAAACACAGGAACACACACACAGAGAGAGAGAGAGAGAGAGAGAGAGAGAGAGACACACAGGAACACAGGGACAGAGAGAGAGAGAGAGAGAGAGAGAGAGACACAGGAACACACACAGAGAGAGAGAGAGAGAGAGAGACACAGGAAACACACACAGAGAGAGAGAGAGAGAGAGAGAGAGAGAGAGAGAGAGAGACACACAGGAACACAGGGACAGAGAGAGAGAGAGAGAGAGAGAGACACAGGAACACACACACAGAGAGAGAGAGAGAGAGAGAGAGACACAGGAACACAGGGAGAGAGAGAGAGAGAGAGAGAGAGACACAGGAACACAGAGACAGAGAGAGAAACACAGGAACACACACACAGAGAGAGAGAGAGAGAGAGAGAGAGAGACACAGGAACACAGAGACAGAGAGAGAGAGAGAGAGAGACACAGGAACACACAGAGAGAGAGAGAAACACAGGAACACACAGAGAGAAACACAGAGAGAGAGAGAGAGAAACACAGAGAGAGAGAGAAACACAGGAACACACAGAGAGAGAGAGAGAGAGAGAGAACAGAGAGACAAACACAGGAACACACAGAGAGAGAGAGAAACACAGGAACACACAGAGAGAGAAACACAGAGAGAGAAGAGAGAGAGAGAGAACACAGAGAGAGAGAGAGAGAGAGAAACACAGAGAGAGAGAGAGAGAGAGAGAGAGAGAGACACAGGAACAGAGAGAGAGAGAGAGAGAGACACAGGAACACACACAGAGAGAGAGAGAGAGAGAGAGAGAGAAACACAGGAACACAGAGAGAGAGAGAAACACAGGAACACACAGAGAGAGAGAGAGAGAGAGAAACACAGGAACACAGAGAGAGAGAGAGAGAGAGAAACACAGGAACACACAGAGAGAGAGAGAGAGAGAGAGAAACACAGGAACACAGAGAGAGAGAGAGAAACACAGGAACACAGAGAGAGAGAGAGAGAAACACAGGAACACACAGAGAGAGAGAGAGAGAGAGAAACACAGGAACACACAGAGAGAGAGAGAGAGATTAGTAGTGGAAAAGTGCTATTTAATATAAAAATCCAAATCCCTCCCAGCCAGGCAGCTGCTGGAGGATCTGTGGTAGCAGACTGACTGTGTTAAATGTCATCCACACATTGTGCCATTATTAAGGAAGCGTGACAGGTTGAATCAGAGCTGTACTCAGGCACACTCTCAACTTCATCAGATTGTAAATAAGATCAGAAGGTTGTCTGCAGCCGTGGAGAATGTGGGCAGAGCGTATCTTATTATTTTGCCCTCCAGCCTAGCTGGGCAAATGCCACTTCATCCACGCAATCTGCGTCTACATGAAAATGAGAGTTTTTTTCCCCCTAACATTAAGGACAGTCTAGATTCTGTATGGCACAGAGATGTATTGAAGTTGAGAAATGAGTTGTACTGTACATGCATACTGCATTAGTTGTCATTAGCCCAAAACTTGTGTAGGATCGTGTTTAGAGAGCCATGGCTTTGACCCAGATAGTATCCACTGCTGTTGACATGGTTTCAGTTCAGTTATTCCTCCTCTATAATAAGTCTTCAACAGGCCTGTATCAGTATTACTGGCTGCCTTGACAGGAACGGATTTCGGTAGTTCAGTTTCTCTTAACGTGACAGTGATGCAGGGTGCTATGGATTTAGAATGATGTGGAACTGGGAATGCTAACCATGTAGGCTGGGGGTGAGACACTACCACCCTACAGATGGACCTGATTTGTCTCCAGAAATATCCCTCTGTTTCTCAGATGTAATGGCTGAAAGCTATGTGAGTCATCACGGGGAAAGACTTGTCCTTGGCTGGGCCCTCGATGTAGCCTAAGTTGAGCTATAATTTAATGTCACTTCGCACACAGGATGCCTTCAGTTCAATGTAGATGCGTCCCAATTGGCACCCTATCTCCTATATAGTGCTATATAGGGTGTAATTTGGGATGCAAGCTCGGCAATCTGTAAGGCTTGGAGAAGAAGCCTGGCTATTTACACTCCTCTGTCACCCCGTCAGGGAGATAAAGCTTGGCCATTCATCAGTTCTGGTTACACCTCTGTCTAGTCTACTCTATGGGGGTAAAGTGGAATTACGACCCAGGCCCTCTGCTCACCTTTAACTCTCCATATTTGTTCCTGTTTTGTTTTATGAGCACAATTTAATGTTAATGACGTGTCATCACTCAGGTTCACACGGAGATCGATGGGAGAGGGTTGTTTCTGAACTACAATAATGGAGGAGGTCAGGGAAGAGTGGAGGGAGAGGGGAGAGTGGAGGGAGAGAGGGAAGAGTGGAGGGAGAGAGGGAAGAGTGGAGGGAGAGGGAGGGAAGAGTGGAGGGAGAGGGAGGGAAAGAGTGGAGGGAGAGAGGGAAAGAGTGGAGGGGAGAGGGAAAGAGTGGAGGGAGAGAGGAAAGAGTGGAGGGAGAGAGGAAAGAGTGGAGGGAGAGAGGGAAGAGTGGAGGGAGGAGGGAGTGGAGAGGGAAGAGTGGAGGGAGAGAGGGAAGAGTGGAGGGAGAGAGGGAAGAGTGGAGGGAGAGAGGGAAGAGTGGAGGGAGAGGGAAGAGTGGAGGGAGGGAGTGGAGAGGAAGAGTGGAGGGAGAGAGGGAAGAGTGGAGGGAGAGAGGGAAGAGTGGAGGGAGAGAGGGAAGAGTGGAGGGAGAGAGGGAAGAGTGGAGGGAGAGAGGGAAGAGTGGAGGGAGAGAGGGAAGAGTGGAGGGAGAGAGGGAAGAGTGGAGGGAGTGGAGGGAGGAAAGAGTGGAGGGAGAGAGGAAAGAGTGGAGGGAGAGAGGGAAGAGTGGAGGGAGAGAGGGAAGAGTGGAGGGAGAGAGGGAAGAGTGGAGGGAGGGAGAGGGAGGGAGAGAGGGAGGAGAGGGAAGAGTGGAGGGAGAGGGAGAGGGAGAGGGAAGAGTGAGAGGGAAGAGTGGAGGGAGAGAGGGAAGAGTGGAGGGGGGAGAGAGGGAGAGAGTGGAGGGAGAGAGGGAAGAGTGGAGGGGAGAGGGAAGAGTGGAGGGAAGAGTGGAGGGAGAGAGGGAAGAGTGGAGGGAGAGAGGGAAGAGTGGAGGGAGAGAGGGAAGAGGGAGAGTGGAGGGAGAGAGGGAAGAGAGGGGAGGGAGAGAGGGAAGAGTGGAGGGAGAGAGGGAAGAGTGGAGGGAGAGGGAGAGTGGAGGGAGAGGAAGGGAAGAGTGGAGGGAGAGAGGGAAGAGTGGAGGGAGAGAGGGAAGGGTGGAGGGAGAGAGGGAAGGGTGGAGGGGGAGAGGGAATGGAGTAGGGAGGGAGAGGGAAGGGTGGAGGGGGAGAGGGAAGGGTGGAGGAGGGAAGAGTGGAGGGAGAGAGGGAAGAGTGGAGGGGGAGAGGGAAGGGTGGAGGGGGAGAGGGAAGGGTGGAGGGAGGGAGGGAGGGAGAAAGGAGGGTGGATGGAGAGAGGAAAGGGTGGAAGGGAAGAGTGGAGGGAGAGGGTGAGAGGGAAGAGTGGAGGGTGGGAGGGAAGAGTGGAGGGTGAGAGGGGAGAGTGGAGGGTGAGTGGGAGGGTGGAAGGAGAGAGGGAAGAGTGGAAAAGGAGAGGGAAGAGTGGAAGAGAGAGGGAAGAGGAGGTGAGAGGGAAGGTGGTGCAGATAAGTGGAGATATGGTTGGGGGGACAGTTTGTATCTCATCTAAGTATGCCTGTTATATAGTACACTGCATATATACATGTGTAGGATCTTAATTTGATCACTCCTTTGTTACAGAAATGTTCCTGCACCACAGGAAATGCAGATGAGCTTTGGGATTTACATACATTCACTGAAAGCCCACACTAACACACGGTTATATTAACAATATTGCACTTTTCATGTAGCCTAATTACCTAACCACCAATCAAGCAACATTGTAGATTAATCGTTAAAATCCTGTTGCTGTTTTTGCTGTGACAATTCAGGTCAAATTAAAATCCTACATCTGTAGGCAAACTAATATAGGCCCCTACAACAAACTTGATATTGTGTAGTTAGTATGAAAGCAGATTGGACATCAACTAGGACTGGTCAATTTTTGTGTTGTCATCTGTATTTCATGTTTCAGTTTTCTCCTTTCTCAGTATGTTCAGGTTGCCTGCTGACTTCTATGTGACTTTCAACCTCAAGAGGATGTCTCTCTGGTTAATCACAGGCTTGTGTTGTCCCTCTGCACTTTATTGGGAGATTTACTCCTAGCGGCAGTGGTGTTTACTCTTATCTGGTGTTCTGCACAATGGCTTAGCTGCCTCACATAAGCTACACTACTTTAGAAACATTTGATGGAATTCTCTTTGGAGGACTGAGGACACCATATATGGAAAACTGGGAAATAAATGTTTCCCAGCCGTGCAATACATCATTGTTATGTAAAAACTCCCTCTAATACGTTTTCTATGGGTGACCTCTAGTCTTGTTTAAATGTGTCTAGCCTGCCTGCCACAATGTTTTCTTCCTTTGAGCACCTCTATACACAAGCTGTAATTGGTTGTGAATCAAAAGGCTTAATCAATAAGGGAGCTGTGGAGAGTCATTTTCAATAAAGATGTACATTACTCCTGGGTGCCGAGGTGTCAGAGGGCTCCTTTCTCCCCGCAGAAGATTAGTCAGAGGTCCTTTTCTCACATGACTGATCTTAGAGCCGAGGCACGCTGCGGTGCCTTCACACAAACACACTGAAATACTCCCATACGTTCAGTAGGCCTCAGATTCAGAGGCAATGCATGGACCCTAATGAAGATGAAACGTCTCTCTGTGCTATGAAGGTACCTAAACCTGCCTCTGTGTTTCTCTCACTCTCTTTCTCTCTCTTTGTCTCTCTCTCTTCTCCCCCTCTCCATCTTTCTATCTCTCTCTCCCTCTCCTCTCTCTCTCTCCCTCTCCTCTCTCTCTCTCTCTCCCTCTCCTCTCTTCTCCCCTCTCCCTATCCTCTCTCTCCCTCTCCTCTCTTCTCCCCTCTCCCTATCCTCTCTCTCTCTCTCCCTATCCTCTCTCTCTCTCTCCCTCTCCTCTCTCTCTCTCTCCCTCCTCCACAGCCTGGTCAGAGACAGCAGGATCCTACCTGTTGTCTTTCAAGTCATGGCGGTAAGTTAAGAGCCCCACTTAAAATGCTGCTTTTTTTTCTTAATACTAAAATCTTATGTTCCAGGAAACTGCTTTGGTGTGCGGTTTTATTTATCACTTGTGTTTCCTGCCCGACTTTTCATTTCCAGGCTCAAGAAAAAAGCTATCTCCTAAAAATATAAGTGGTTTGTCAAATTCCCACCTCCACTCGACTCTGAGTCTGTGTCTCTCTCCGTCTTTCAGACGGCCCGAGGTGGAAACTAGTGGAGAGGAATGTTAAGATGAAAGCCATATTACAAACCACCTTGCTCCCCCCCCACCTCGCTTTTTTATTCTCTGTCATGAAAATATATGAGTCCCATTGGGTGGAGAAGACTTTGGGCTATTGGAACATAATTCAAAGGCTGTTATGTGGGGAAATTCTGCTGGGCCAGACATTTTAGCTCGTAAAAACGCCTCCCATCCACCCCCATCCCAACGCCTGCCTTTCTCTCTCTCTGTCATTTCAGGCCGAGCCCATTTTGCACCAGCAGCGCTCGTTTGCCAGGGTTCTTTATTGATTTATTATGCAAATGAGTGTGCTGTGTGGTGGTGACCCATCACAGTACATTGTGTAATTGAGTGACGGAGGGAGCGGAACAGCCTTTTGAGGGGCTGTGCTTAATGGAGTGAGAATATGAAGTGGTCGTCGTCCCCCAGCTCCTACAACAGGTTACATATTCATCAGACCAGAACGCTTATTTCAGTAAACAGCCAATTCCCCCTTGACCTCAATCCACCAGTAACTGCTCTGCACTCTTTAATGAACTTATCGCTTGGGTGACTTCTCAGACACGTTGCCACTGCATGTAAGATCACTGAGAAACATCACACAGATGGAATCAGTTAGCTGTTAGGTTGATTGTCCTTACGTGTTGTGTTGCTTTCCACGGGTCTCTTCTATGTTTTGGAGGTGTAGTTGTGTTGCTTTCCACGGGTCTCTTCTATGTTTTGGAGGTGTAGTTGTGTTGCTTTCCACGGGTCTCTTCTATGTTTTGGAGGTATAGTTGTGTTGCTTTCCACAGGTCTCTTCTATGTTTTGGAGGTATTGCTGTGTTGCTTTCCACGGGTCTCTTCTTCTATGTTTTGGAGGTATAGTTGTGTTGCTTTCCATGGGTCTCTTCTATGTTTTGGAGGTATAGTTGTGTTGCTTTCCATGGGTCTCTTCTATGTTTTGGAGGTATAGTTGTGTTGCTTTCCATGGGTCTCTTCTATGTTTTGGAGGTATAGTTGTGTTGCTTTCCATGGGTCTCTTCTATGTTTTGGAGGTATAGTTGTGTTGCTTTCCACGGGTCTCTTCTATGTTTTGGAGGTGTAGTTGTGTTGCTTTCCTCGGGTCTCTTCTATGTTTTGGAGGTGTAGTCGTGTTGCTTTCCACGGGTCTGTTCTTCTATGTTTTGGAGGTGTAGTTGTGTTGCTTTCCACGGGTCTCTTCTTCTATGTTTTGGAGGTATAGTTGTGTTGCTTTCCATGGGTCTCTTCTATGTTTTGGAGGTATAGTTGTGTTGCTTTCCACGGGTCTCTTCTATGTTTTGGAGGTATAGTTGTGTTGCTTTCCACGGGTCTCTTTTATGTTTTGGAGGTAAAGTTGTATTGCTTTCCACGGGTCTCTTCTATGTTTTGGAGGTGTAGTTGTGTTGCTTTCCTCGGGTCTCTTCTATGTTTTGGAGGTGTAGTCGTGTTGCTTTCCACGGGTCTGTTCTTCTATGTTTTGGAGGTGTAGTTGTGTTGCTTTCCACAGGTCTCTTCTATGTTTTGGAGGTGTAGTTGTGTTGCTTTCCACGGGTCTCTTCTTATATGTTTTGGAGGTGTAGTTGTGTTGCTTTCCACGGGTCTCTTCTATGTTTTGGAGGTATTGCTGTGTTGCTTTCCACGGGTCTCTTCTTCTATGTTTTGGAGGTATAGTTGTGTTGCTTTCCACGGGTCTCTTCTATGTTTTGGAGGTATAGTTGTGTTGCTTTCCACAGGTCTCTTCTATGTTTTGGAGGTGTAGTTGTGTTGCTTTCCACGGGTCTCTTCTATGTTTTGGAGGTATAGTTGTGTTGCTTTCCACGGGTCTCTTCTATGTTTTGGAGGTATTGCTGTGTTGCTTTCCACAGGTCTCTTCTATGTTTTGGAGGTGTAGTTGTGTTGCTTTCCACGGCTCTCTTCTTCTATGTTTTGGAGGTGTAGTTGTGTTGCTTTCCACGGGTCTCTTCTATGTTTTGGAGGTGTAGTTGTGTTGCTTTCCACGGGTCTCTTCTATGTTTTGGAGGTATAGTTGTGTTGCTTTCCACGGGTCTCTTCTATGTTTTGGAGGTGTAGTTGTGTTGCTTTCCACGGGTCTCTTCTTCTATGTTTTGGAGGTATAGTTGTGTTGCTTTCCACGGGTCTCTTCTTCTATGTTTTGGAGGTGTAGTTGTGTTGCTTTCCACGGGTCTCTTCTTCTATGTTTTGGAGGTGTAGTTGTGTTGCTTTCCACGGGTCTCTTCTTCTATGTTTTGGAGGTGTAGTTGTGTTGCTTTCCACGGGTCTCTTCTATGTTTTGGAGGTGTAGTTGTGTTGCTTTCCACGGGTCTCTTCTATGTTTTGGAGGTATTGCTGTGTTGCTTTCCACGGGTCTCTTCTTCTATGTTTTGGAGGTGTAGTTGTGTTGCTTTCCACAGGTCTCTTCTTCTATGTTTTGGAGGTGTAGTTGTGTTGCTTTCCACAGGTCTCTTCTTCTATGTTTTGGAGGTGTAGTTGTGTTGCTTTCCACGGGTCTCTTCTTCTATGTTTTGGAGGTGTAGTTGTGTTGCTTTCCACAGGTCTCTTCTTCTATGTTTTGGAGGTGTAGTTGCTTTCCACGGGTCTCTTCTTCTATGTTTTGGAGGTGTAGTTGTGTTGCTTTCCACGGGTCTCTTCTTCTATGTTTTGGAGGTGTAGTTGCTTTCCACGGGTCTCTTCTATGTTTTGGAGGTGTAGTTGTGTTGCTTTCCACGGGTCTCTTCTTCTATGTTTTGGAGGTGTAGTTGCTTTCCATGGGTCTCTTCTATGTTTTGGAGGTGTAGTTGTGTTGCTTTCCACGGGTCTCTTCTTCTATGTTTTGGAGGTGTAGTTGTGTTGCTTTCCACGGGTCTCTTCTATGTTTTGGAGGTGTAGTTGTGTTGCTTTCCACGGGTCTCTTCTATGTTTTGGAGGTGTAGGCCAGGCCTAACCATGATAGTACCAACTAGGACGTATGTAGACTTTATCACATGCATGTCATCATTACATTTAGAGGACCTAATGTTCTGAATTAGTGATTCAACGAATAAGTTCTGGAATGCGTTATAAAAGCCTCCCTCCACACAGTTTAACACCATACAATGCAGTGTTACATACGCAGCCAATCAGGAAGGAGAGCCATTTAGTGTGCATTACCAGCCGATCAGTGTCATGCAGGTCAACCACTTAAACACTGCTCTATCCAATATAGACTCAGTCTGGACTCTATCACACACTAATCCTGCTCTCCTCTCCACCGTTGGAGGGTTCACCATTCATATAGTGCCTAGTTGTTACACCTACAGGACATACACTATGGCCAGTCCATTACAGGCTTTACAGATACATAGTGACAGGATTAAATCAGCTCTTTTCACTCTCACTTCACTGTAGTCACCATGTGTGTGTAGTGAGTGTACCAAATGGAAGCCTATTCCCTATATGGTGCACTACTTTTGACCTATGGGCCCTGGTCAAAATTAGTGCACTACATAGGGAATATGGTTCACTTTTGGGACGTATACCATACCTTTTAACTTTACTCTGAACCGCAATGGCTTGCCTTCTCCAATCCAATGGAAGCTGATATGCGGGTTTGGTCGGGATCGTATCAAATTGCTTTTTCGCGACACAGTTAGTGCAGACTGCAGTAGTAATAGCTGTCCACTTATTTACGTTTAAGGCCAGCTCAGCAGTTTCACGGACTGTCATTGATTCGGGCCAGAGACGGCATGAAAGTGGTCCGCGGACGGAGCAGTAATGCACCTCACTAATGAGTGTGGCGAGGAAGACGGTGGTGATTGACAGTGGCATTGATTGAGTTTGGTCCAACATCAGCAGACTGATCCTTAAGCAAGTGTTTAGGGAGCTTGACTCTGGTTACAACAAGAGCCCCAAGTAACAATGCTAGGCTCTAGCCCTCCTTTCCTGCTGTCCTGAATCTAATGTCTGGAGACTGAAGCTCACGTCTAGTTTGTTGTGGCTGCTGCAATGCATCATGGTCTTTTACTGATGATCATGATTGATTGTGTTAAGGAGAATGCTTGAGACTTGAGACCCCTCAAATGTCCCTATTTGAACAGCTTTGTTTTAAAGGTTAATGTTGGCATAGAAGTTAATGAACAAAGATGGTCGGAGGAGTGGACCCCCTCCCTGTTGCAGGATGGCTTTATCTCTGCCTTCCCCTGATTGTAGTGTCTCTGCCCCATATTCAATTTGATGTCATCTGACAGTGTAAATCTAATTGGAAGAAAATCCATTTTGCCTGTGTGTGGGGGGGAAGGTAGGTAGGAATGTACAGTCGGTGGACTCTGTATGAGTTTGTGAGCTCTAAGAGAGAAAGGAGACTCTAATAGAATCAGGGGTTTATACAGCTAGCTCTGATTGCAACATTGCTGGTATTAGGAGAATAGTTGCGCTCCCCTCTGCCATTCTCATTAACAACAGCAGAGAAGAAAAGTCTGCATTGCGACAAATATTGATCTGGAGACCAAATTACAGCTTGAAAGATAGTCAAATAGCAGACATAAACACTGCCTTTTGTTGTACTGCAAAGCTACTTTTCAGAGCTTGTTTTACACTGTAGGACACACTGAAGAAGAAGAATCCTTTTTAATCCATTTTCCTTGCAGTCAACAGAAATTCATCGACTGCTTATCCCCTCGCAAAGACACACACACACACACACATACACACACACACACACACAGGATTGAAGTTAGTTCAGAAGAGGCAGCCACGCAGCTACATAGGAGTTTGAGGTTCTGGGATTGGGCCTGTGATAGTGAGGCTCCAGTCTAGTTCCATGTAAACCAACACAGAGAGACGTACGTTGAGTTGAGAACTGAAGTGATTGTTGGTTCAGACTGTGAGGCCAGAGGCAGCCAATGGTATGTTTGGGATTGTGAGATCTGAAGTTAGCATTATAGATGATGAGAGATCAAGTCAAGCTGCAGGCAGACAGCACAATTCCATTACACATCTGATAAGATACAGAAATGAGGACATGCTTTTTCGGGAGGCGATAAAAAGTTGTTTTTCTTTCCGTCCTTATTTTTTCAGTATGTTTCTATCTCCTGCTTTTGGATTCAACTCTGTCATCTGTCAGAAAGGACACAGCCACACAGCCATATACGTTTCTCCTCCATGTGTCTCCCTATTCATCCTCTTCAAATCAAACCAGTCTTTGTGTTAAACAAAGTGTTCATAGGAAGTAGTGAGTCAATGAGTTGAGCCCATCAGGGTTTAGGTCTAGGCCCACACATGTATATCTTCATTAAGGGCTGTTGATATCTGTATGACCCCTGCTCTTCTCAAGTGGCCTAGCAGAGAAAACAGGTGGAAAACAATGGTTCTGGGCCTTGAGATTCCATGGCTAATTTATCCAGGAGACTGAGGAGAATCCCTGAGCTACTGGCCCAACTCTGTGCTTCTCTCTCTGATTCTCTCTGCCTTCCTGTCAGCCTGTAAACTGTGGAAGCCCCTTGAACAAATATCGTCTGGGCCCTAATTATGGCTGCATTGATTTTCTGTGTGTGTGTGTGTGTGTGTGTGTGTGTGTGTGTGTGTGTGTGTGTGTGTGTGTGTGTGTGTGTGTGTGTGTGTGTGTGTGTGTGTGTGTGTGTGTGTGTGTGTGTGTGTGTGTGTGTGTGTGTGTGTGTTTTCACTCTGGCCTAGATCCCAGACATCCTAGCTCAGGCCTTCATTGCCTACCTACTTATTATGTTCCTAACCCAACCCTGCTCACCAGATAATTGCACAACCTTCACCAAGGCTCACCAGATAATTACACAACCTTCACTAGATAATTACACAACCTTCACCAGATAATTACACAACCTTCACCAAGGCTCACCAGATAATTACACAACCTTCACCAGATAATTACACAACCTTCACCAGATAATTACACAACCTTCACCAGATAATTACACAACCTTCACCAGATAATTACACAACCTTCACCAGATAATTACACAACCTTCACCAAGGCTCATCCTCCCCCACATCCCAAAGGCTAACCTCCCCACATCCCAAAGTAACCTCCATCTCCGTCCTCCCTCCCTCCCCATCTCTCCCTCCCATCCCCCCCCTCCATCCCTCTCCCCAAGCTCCCCCCCATCTCCTCTCCCAAGCTCCCCCATCTCTCCCCAAGCTCCCCCATCTCCCTCCTCCCTCTCACCAAGCTCCCCCTTCTCCCTCCTCCCTCTCCCAAGCTCCCCCTTCTCCCTCCCTCCCTCCCCAAACTCCCCAAGCTCCCCCATCTCCCTCCCTCCCTCTCACCAAGCTCCCCCATCTCTCTCCTCCCTCTCCC
Source organism: Oncorhynchus tshawytscha (assembly GCF_018296145.1). Classification (NCBI taxonomy): domain Eukaryota; kingdom Metazoa; phylum Chordata; class Actinopteri; order Salmoniformes; family Salmonidae; genus Oncorhynchus; species Oncorhynchus tshawytscha. Next base: position 1,079,697 of record NW_024609826.1, read on the forward strand.
CAAGCTGCCCCATCTCCCCCTCCCTCTCCCTCTCCCCAAGCTGCCCCAACACCCCCTCCTCCCTCCCTCTCCCAAGCTCCCCATCTCCCTCCTCTCCCCGTCTCCCCAAGCTCCCCATCTCCCCCATCTCCCCCTCCCTCTCCCCAAGCTCCCCATCTCCCCTGCCCCTCCCTCTCCCCAAGCTGCCCAAGCCCCCATCTCCCTCCTCCCTCTCCCCAAGCAAGGTCCCCCATCCCCAAGCTCCCCCTCCCTCTCCCCAAGCCCCCCCCATCTCCCCATGCCCATCTCCCTCCCTCTCCCCAAGCTGCCCCATCCCCATCTCCCCATCTCCTCTGTCTCACCAAGCTCCCCATCCCCATCTCCCCCTCCCCCATCTCCCTCCTCCCCTCCCCAAGCTCCCCCATCTCCCCAAGCTCCCCCATCTCCCTCCTCCCTCTCCCCAAGCTCCCCCATCTCATCCTCCCTCTCCCCAAGCTCCCCTGCTCCTCTGCTGTCCTTCATCTAGCCCTCAGTCAGGTCCTGAAGATGCTTCCCCTCTCAAAAGTTAAGATGCTAATGACTATTCTTCATTAAAGCTCAGCTATTTTTTCAGTCATCATCAGATCTAGGCCCTCAAGATGGCACACACAGGTGTATCTAGACCCTGTGAAAGGTATAATGTAAGCAGCAGATGATAATGTAGTCAATACAAATGCAGAATGTTAGCTACTGTATGCTTCAGTTTTCAGAATAAGACGTACTGTGGGTGCAGGGGACAGTAGTTGTGAAAACAAGAGTACTACAGAAGCATTGCTAAGGCAGATTTGCTCAAATCCATCCCGAAGGCTCTAGATATCTGAGGATTGCCCTGAAAGACTGTGTGCTTCCATGGGTTTTTGCCCTTCCTTTCCCTCACCCCCTATTCATTTCTCCTGTGTCTTTATTCCATGTTGTGTTCTCTCCAGGAGCACCAGGACAATGTCCTGGGTGGAACCATGCAGAAGGCCATGGCTCTCCTCAGCAACCTGACTGGACAGAAAGACGTGGATCTACAACCCTTCTACCAACAAGGTACGGTGCACTGCCTCACACAAATGAATGCATTGTACCGTATCTAGGCCTAACAGTTTCCACCCCATTTACAAAGAACACCGTGCACAAGTCCCATGTGGTTCCGTGTGACTTAGTTGGTAGAACATGGCGCTCGCAACGCCAGGGTTGTGGGTTCAATTCCCATGGGGGACCAGTATGAAAATGTTTGCACTCTGGATAAGAGCATCTACTAAATGACTCACTACTGTAAGTCTCTCTGGATAAGAGCATCTACTAAATGACTCACTACTGTAAGTCTCTCTGGATAAGAGCATCTACTAAATGACTCACTACTGTAAGTCTCTCTGGATAAGAGCATCTACTAAATGACTCACTACTGTAAGTCTCTCTGGATAAGAGCATCTACTAAATGACTCACTACTGTAAGTCTCTCTGGATAAGAGCATCTACTAAATGACTTCAATGTAAAGTGAGGACTCAGACCTCCAGCCGCTCTATCAGAAAGGTACGGTGACTGACATAAACACATGTCTTTGATAGGTTAATGCAGCACTGTGTGTAATACAACACCCAACAGTTTCTCCATCATTGACAAAGACAATCATACACAGGTACAACCTGTGTTGATTCCTCTCCTGTGTTTTCAGTTACTGGAGTGTGTTTCCTTGCCAGTAACGCCACCCCTTTACCTTCGGCTCAGACCGCTTATTGCATTGGGATCCTGTGGTGCTTTAAGCCGTGTGTGTGTGTGTTGTGTTTGTGGTGTGTGTGTGTTTCGTGTTAGCGTCGCAGGCAGGCTTTTGGTCTCCCAGCAGCAGCTGAGGAAGGAAGAATGAAAGCCTCTCCTCTTCTTCCTCCACTCTATCCATCAGCAGGCTGGGCTGTGTGTCCTGTTGTGGTACTCCTATCAGTTCATCTCCTCCCTGTCTGTCCACAGACGGCCCGCACCCACCCGTCTGCCTCTCTCTCTCTTTTTCTCGCTCTACACTCAGCACACATCTGACACAATCAGCCCAGCTGCCGAGCAGCCATTTGTCTACTCCTTTACCCGCTCGGCTCTCCTGCCTTGGCATGTTTTCCTTCTCTGCCATCGCTTTTCAATGCCCAGCTGGCTGCCCGCTGCAAAAACCAGGCGCTCCATAACACTCAATTATTGAATAATAGATTCATTTTGCTATGGCTGTACTGTGTTGACAGTTCTCATTAGCTAGTCGGCACAGTTAGCCCGTTAGCGCCACACGGTATCTCTCTCCCACCGCCGAGCGGCATGGAGCTGAGAGAGCCTGTCCTGTCAACCCTGTCGTGGTTCTGCATGAGCTCGGGGGAGTCATAGATTCACAGCTGGGCTTCACATTCAACATGCACCTCCTAGGAGAAGGCAGGGGCACCTTGCAGATAGCAGGACTAATGAAATGCTCCTCCTAGGAGAAGGCAGGGGCACCTTGCAGAAAGCAGGACTAATGAAATGCTCCTCCTAGGAGAAGGCAGGGGCACCTTGCAGATAGCAGGACTAATGAAATGCTCCTCCTAGGAGAAGGCAGGGGCACCTTGCAGATAGCAGGACTAATGAAATGCTCCTCCTAGGAGAAGGCAGGGGCACCTTGCAGATAGCAGGACTAATGAAATGCTCCTCCTAGGAGAAGGCAGGGGGCACCTTGCAGAAAGCAGGACTAATGAAATGCTCCTCCTAGGAGAAGGCAGGGGCACCTTGCAGATAGCAGGACTAATGAAATGCTCCTCCTAGGAGAAGGCAGGGGCACCTTGCAGATAGCAGGACTAATGAAATGCTCCTCCTAGGAGAAGGCAGGGGCACCTTGCAGATAGCAGGACTAATGAAATGCTCCTCCTAGGAGAAGGCAGGGGCACCTTGCAGATAGCAGGACTAATGAAATGCTCCTCCTAGGAGAAGGCAGGGGCACCTTGCAGAAAGCAGGACTAATGAAATGCTCCTCCTAGGAGAAGGCAGGGGCACCTTGCAGATAGCAGGACTAATGAAATGCTCCTCCTAGGAGAAGGCAGGGGCACCTTGCAGAAAGCAGGACTAATGAAATGCTCCTCCTAGGAGAAGGCAGGGGCACCTTGCAGAAAGCAGGACTAATGAAATGCTCCTCCTAGGAGAAGGCAGGGGCACCTTGCAGAAAGCAGGACTAATGAAATGCTCCTCCTAGGAGAAGGCAGGGGCACCTTGCAGATAGCAGGACTAATGAAATGCTCCTCCTAGGAGAAGGCAGGGGCACCTTGCAGAAAGCAGGACTAATGAAATGCTCCTCCTAGGAGAAGGCAGGGGCACCTTGCAGAAAGCAGGACTAATGAAATGCTCCTCCTAGGAGAAGGCAGGGGCACCTTGCAGATAGCAGGACTAATGAAATGCTCCTCCTAGGAGAAGGCAGGGGGCACCTGAAATGAAAGCAGGGCTAATGAAATGCTCCTCCTAGGAGATGGCAGGGGGCACCTTGCAGATAGCAGGACTAATGAAATGCTCCTCCTAGGAGAAGGCAGGGGCACCTTGCAGATAGCAGGACTAATGAAATGCTCCTCCTAGGAGAAGGCAGGGGCACCTTGCAGAAAGCAGGACTAATGAAATGCTCCTCCTAGGAGAAGGCAGGGGGCACCTTGCAGATAGCAGGACTAATGAAATGCTCCTCCTAGGAGAAGGCAGGGGCACCTTGCAGATAGCAGGACTAATGAAATGCTCCTCCTAGGAGAAGGCAGGGGGCACCTTGCAGATAGCAGGACTAATGAAATGCTCCTCCTAGGAGAAGGCAGGGGCACCTTGCAGATAGCAGGACTAATGAAATGCTCCTCCTAGGAGAAGGCAGGGGCACCTTGCAGAAAGCAGGACTAATGAAATGCTCCTCCTAGGAGAAGGCAGGGGCACCTTGCAGAAAGCAGGACTAATGAAATGCTCCTCCTAGGAGAAGGCAGGGGCACCTTGCAGATAGCAGGACTAATGAAATGCTCCTCCTAGGAGAAGGCAGGGGCACCTTGCAGATAGCAGGACTAATGAAATGCTCCTCCTAGGAGAAGGCAGGGGGCACCTTGCAGAAAGCAGGACTAATGAAATATGCCTCCTAGGAGAAGGCAGTACCTTGAAAAACAAATGATAGTCTCAATAAGCGCAAACCAGATGAGATGGCGTATCGCTACAGAATACTGTGGTAGTCATGCTGGTTAAGTGTGCCTTGAATTCTAAATACATCACAGACAGTGTCACCAGCAAAGCACCCCCACACCATCACACCTCCAAATGTGAACTTTTAACAAGGCACACCTGATAATTGAAATGCATTCCAGGTGACTACCTCATGAAACTTGTTGAGAGAATGCCAAGAGTGTTCAAAGCTGTCATCAAGGCAAATGGTGGCTACTTTGAAGAATCTCAAATATAAAATATATTTGGATTACTTTTTTGGTTACTACATGATTCCATATGTGTTATTTCATAGTTTTGATGTCTTCACTATTATTCTACAATGTAGAAAAATTGTACGAATAAAGAAAAACCCTTGAATCAGTCGGTGTGTGAAAATCTTTTGACTGGTACTCTGTGTGAGAATGCCAAAAGAAATGAGGTCCCAGCTGCCACTCAAAGATTGTCAATGTCCCACATTCGCTGGACTCTGGTGGCATCTCAAACACTTGGGGTCAAAATGTGGATATATTTTTGTCATTTGAGTAATGGAGACGGTGCAAACTTTGAGCTGAATGAGCCCATGTCTTATGTAACATGATGAGGTGTGGATACGCCCAATACTATGTTGAATGAGCCCATGTCTTATGCAACATGATGAGGTGTGGATACGCCCAATACTATGTTGAATGAGCCCATGTCTTATGTAACATGATGAGGTGTGGATACGCCCAATACTATGTTGAATGAGCCCATGTCTTATGTAACATGATGAGGTGTGGCACCCCAATACTATGTTGAATGAGCCCATGTCTTATGTAACATGATGAGGTGTGGATACACCCAATACTATGTTGAATGAGCCCATGTCTTATGCAACATGATGAGGTGTGGATACGCCCAATACTATGTTGAATGAGCCCATGTCTTATGTAACATGATGAGGTGTGAAATGCTCCTCCCAATACTATGTTGAATGAGCCCATGTCTTATGTTACATGATGAGGTGTGGATACACCCCAATACTATAGCAGGACTAATGAAATGCCTCCTTATGTCATCAGGTAGCTTGTCAGGGGCACCCGTGTCTTTTGACTAATGAAAACATGATGAGGGGGGATACTTGCCAATACTATGTTGAATGAGCCCATGTCTTATGTTACATGATGAGGTGGGCACGCCCAATACTATGTTGAATGAGCCCATGTCTTATGTAACATGATGAGGTGTGGCACCCAATACTATGTTGAATGAGCCCATGTCTTATGTAACATGATGAGGTGTGGATGCTCCCCAATACTATGTTGAATGAGCCCATGTCTTATGTAACATGATGAGGTGGGGATACTTGCCCAATAATGCTCCTGAGGATGAGGCAGGGGCTTATGTTACAGATGAGCAGGACTAATGAAATGCTCCTCCTAGGATGAATCAGGGGCACCTTGTCACCCGTGTCTTTTGCAACATGATGAGGTGTGGATACCCAATACTATGTTGAATGAGCCCATGTCTTATGTTACATGATGAGGTGTGGATACGCCCAATACTATGTTGAATGAGCCCATGTCTTATGTAACATGATGAGGTTGGATACAGGCCCAATACTATGTTGAATGAGCCCATGTCTTATGTAACATGATGAGGTGTGGATACGCCCAATACTATGTTGAAAGCCCATGTCTTATGTAACATGATGAGTGTGGATACGCCCAATACTATGTTGAATGAGCCCATGTCTTATGCAAACATGATGAGATGGATACGCCCAATACTATGTTGTCATGTCATCAGGTAGCTTGTCACCCATGTCTTATGTTACATGATGAGGTGTGGATCACACCCCAAATACTTTTGCCTTAATGTCATTCAGGTAGCTTGTCACCCATGTCTTATGCAACATGATGAGTGTGTGATACGCCAATACTATGTTGAATGAGCCCATGTCTTATGTAACATGATGAGGTGTGGATACGCCCAATACTATGTTGAATGAGCCCATGTCTTATGCAACATGATGAGGTGTGGATACGCCCAATACTATGTTGCCTTATGTCATCAGGTAGCTTGTCACCCATGTCTTATGTTACATGATGAGGTGTGGATACACCCAATACTATGTTGCCTTATGTCATCAGGTAGCTTGTCACCCATGTCTTATGCAACATGATGAGGTGTGGATACGCCCAATACTATGTTGAATGAGCCCATGTCTTATGTAACATGATGAGGTGTGGATACGCCCAATACTATGTTGAATGAGCCCATGTCTTATGTAACATGATGAGGTGTGGATACGCCCAATACTATGTTGAATGAGCCCATGTCTTATGTAACATGATGAGGTGTGGATACGCCCAATACTATGTTGAATGAGCCCATGTCTTATGTTACATGATGAGGTGTGGATACGCCCAATACTATGTTGAATGAGCCCATGTCTTATGTTACATGATGAGGTGTGGATACGCCCAATACTATGTTGCCTTATGTCATCAGGTAGCTTGTCACCCGTGTCTTTTGCAACATGATGAGGTGTGGATACGCCCAATACTATGTTGAATGAGCCCATGTCTTATGTAACATGATGAGGTGTGGATACGCCCAATACTATGTTGAATGAGCCCATGTCTTATGCAACATGATGAGGTGTGGATACGCCCAATACTATGTTGAATGAGCCCATGTCTTATGTTACATGATGAGGTGTGGATACGCCCAATACTATGTTGCCTTATGTCATCAGGTAGCTTGTCACCCGTGTCTTTTGCAACATGATGAGGTGTGGATACGCCCAATACTATGTTGAATGAGCCCATGTCTTATGTTACATGATGAGGTGTGGATACGCCCAATACTATGTTGAATGAGCCCATGTCTTATGTAACATGATGAGGTGTGGATACGCCCAATACTATGTTGAATGAGCCCATGTCTTATGCAACATGATGAGGTGTGGATACGCCCAATACTATGTTGAATGAGCCCATGTCTTATGCAACATGATGAGGTGTGGATACGCCCAATACTATGTTGCCTTATGTCATCAGGTAGCTTGTCACCCATGTCTTATGTTACATGATGAGGTGTGGATACACCCAATACTATGTTGAATGAGCCCATGTCTTATGTTACATGATGAGGTGTGGATACGCCCAATACTATGTTGAATGAGCCCATGTCTTATGTAACATGATGAGGTGTGGATACGCCCAATACTATGTTGAATGAGCCCATGTCTTATGCAACATGATGAGGTGTGGATACGCCCAATACTATGTTGCCTTATGTCATCAGGTAGCTTGTCACCCATGTCTTATGCAACATGATGAGGAGTGGATACACCCAATACTATGTTGCCTTATGTCATCAGGTAGCTTGTCACCCATGTTTTATGCAACATGATGAGGTGTGGATACGCCCAATACTATGTTGCCATATGTCATCAGGTAGCTTGTCACCCATGTCTTATGCAACATGATGAGGTGTGGATACGCCCAATACTATGTTGCCTTATGTCATCAGGTAGCTTGTCACCCGTGTCTTGCATGATCCCATGCAGATTTTGTATTTGCCAAGGAAGGCAGATTAATATTCTGTATTATGTCGTGTAATCTGGAGATTGTGCCCTTCAGATACGGGTTAAGATCTAAGCATCTCTCGACTGGACACTATGAGGGCTCGAGTGGAAATGAAGGAAAATGTTCTTTAGCAAAGCTGTGAGTTTGCAGGTACCTAAAAAAGTGGGTATTGGGAATATTATGGTCAACCCCAGAGTATCGAATAAGACTAATGTGTTGTCAACAAATAGGTCACAAAAAACCACCAGACCATTCCTATGCCAGAACTGGAATGCCATGTCAATCTGTGATGCTGGGAAGAGATGATTCGATGTTAATGGAGAGAAGCAACCTTCTTGTTTAAGGCTAAAGTGATTACGGAATTGGGACCAGATTTTAAGGAATTTCTTGACAATGGGATTCAAAACATGGGTGCCAAGGTCCATGGGCAGTGGGGAGCACAGGAGAGAGACAGGAGAAGTTAGAAGTCTTGACTGTAACTCCATGATGACCCAAGTTGGACCATCCTTTATTTTCAAAAGTAGAAACCCAATAAACACATTTAGATATATTTGCTGACCAATAGTAGTGTAAAAAATTGGGAATGCCCAGTCCACCTGCGGGCTTTGGTCTCTCTAGATATACCTTTCTCATTTGTGGATTTGACTTATTCCAAATGAAGTTGGAAATGCAGCTGTCCAATTGTTTGAACATCAACTTTGGCAGAAAAATGTGAATCATTTGGAATAAGTACAAAAACATAGGTGGTACAGTCATGTTAACAGAATTCTTCTGACCTGCTAATGAAATGGGAAGAGACGACCACCTTATGAAATCCTGCTTAGTGCACTCCAGGACTGTTTTGAAGTTGTTTCAACAGAGCCTTAAATGAGTGTGTGACCTTTAATCCCAAATAAGTAAAGACCTGGGAAATTGTCATACCCAATACCTTCTGCTAACTGATTATTGGGGAGGAGCAGACTTGTTAGCTTTAACTTTTAACCAGATAATGTCCAAAACCTTGTAGCATGTCCAAGAGATGGGGTATAGACTCCACAGGGTTATAGATGTATAGAAGAAGATTGTCTGCATATAAGGACACCTTGTGAGTTATGTTCCCCTTAATATTCCCTTAATCCTCTCCTCCTCCCGCAGGCCGATAGCAAGAGGCTCACTAGCCATATCAAATAGGAAAGGGGATAAACAACAACCCTGCCTGGCCCCCCTGTGGAGAGGAAGTAGCTGGAGGTAACAGTGTTGGTGCGAACAGAAGCCACTGGGAATCTTAATCCAGGAAAGGAATGACGGGCCAAACCCAAATCTCTCTGTACTGTAAATTGATATTCCCTCTCAACCCGGTTGAAAGCCTTCTCAGTCTCAGGCTGACGACCTCTGGCTGTTGAGTTGAGTGGACAGAATAGAGAACGTTAAATAGCTGGTGCATAATATAGAAAGATTGTCTACCTGAGATAAATCCGGTTTGGGCCGAGTCACTGTCTCTAAACGGCACAAGAGAACCTTAGTGAGAATTTTATAATCACAGCACAAGAGGCTTGGTATGAGCCACAGTCTAGGGGATTCTTGTCCTTTTTAAGCAAAACCAAAATAGTCGCCTGGGTAAGTGTCTGGGGCAGTTTCTGATTAGAAAGGATGTCATTGTACATTGAGCTGAGGATAGGGGATAGTTTTGAGGAGACTGGTTTATAAAATTCAATAGGGAAGCCATCAGGCCCAGGAGCTTTACCGCTCTGCATGGACTGGATTGCCAGAGTAGCTTCCTCATCACTTATTTAGGCATCCCATGTTAGTTTGTTCATCAGAATTGAGACAGGGGTGTCCAGAGTGTCTAGAAATGCATGTATACGAGATGTGTCAGGAAGAGCCTCTGACGAGTAAAGAGCAGTGTAGAGTTGCTTAAATTGATTAATGATTTCTTTGGGATTGGTAGAAGTTAAATCAGCTGCAACACAGATTTCAGGTTTGGTGCTGCTAGCAGTGGATTGTTGAAGCTGGTGAGATAACAAATTGCCAGCTTTCTCTCCTTGTTCATAAAATGTCTGCCTCGACTTAAACAGAAGCTGCTCCATTTGTCTAGTGGAAAGCTTGTCAAATTCCAATTTGGTGTAGCAGTCTCTCTTTGTAGAGTTCAGGAGTCGGAGAAGAGGCATATCTGTTGTCCACATCTAGAATGAGTTGAGATGGCTCCAATAAGCGTTTAGTGTGCTGTTGTCATACTCTGTGTATGAAATGATTTTCCCTTAGATAAGGTTTTATGGGCTCCCACACAGTAGAGTGAGACATGTCAGGGGTGACGTTGATCTGTAAAAAGACATCAATGTGAGTTGTATTTTTAAAAGACACTACAGGATAGTAGTAGTGGGTCAAGTCACCACATGCATTGTGACACAGTACTGTCCGGAAAGCAGATATTTAGCTGGACAGGGCTATGGTCTGAGATAACAATGCTGTGATTAGCTATTAGTTACAAAAGAATTCTATTGTCCAGAAGGAAAAAGTCAATCCTAGAGTATGAGTGGTAGACTGGAGAAAAAAGGAGTATTGTTTAGCAGTGAGATTGCTCCTTCTCTGTGGATCAGTCAAATTATAGGATTCTAGAAATTAGTAGATCACTGCGACTGATTTTGAAATGACATTGTTGGGCTTTGGTCTGGATCTGTCTAGACATGGATGTAATACACAATTCAAATCTCCGCCCAATATCAAATGATGAGAGTTGAGGTCGGGAAGTATTGCAATGAGGCCAGATAAAAATGTAGCGTCATCCCACTTAGGAGCATAGAGGTTAGCCAGAACAACCTGTGTGCTAAACAATTTCCCCATTACTATAACATATCTGCCATTAGTATCTGAAATGACTTTGGAGGAGACAAACAGGGTGCCTTTTCTGATAAGGATGGCTGCCCCTCTGGCCTCAGCACCAAAGTTGGAGTGAAATATTTGGTCGACTCATCCTCTCTTTAGTTTGTCTTTGTCGCTGGACCGGAGATGGATCTCTTGGAGAAAAACAGACATAAGATGAGCATACACTCGGCTACGCTTGACCACTAATGAAGGCCGACCTGTGTTTCATGACTGCCGCCTTGTAGTTTGTGGAAACACGGCTCCCCATTCTTCGGTGTGGACTGTAAGATTCTGTGCTCACAGTCATGGGTAGGGGCGTAAATGAGGCCTAGGATTTCCTGAAGCAGTTGAGGTATGAACAGGGTAGGCCACAATCCGCCTACGGTCTCGAGTCCCTCTCTCATGCCGAAAGTGTGACCGTTCCCCCGGCCCTGTCTGTTCTCGAGGTCCTCGACCTTGGAAGTAAGTTTGACGACACCTGATGATAGTCGGATGACTTGCTCTTCCAGTGTCACCACTTTGTCAGAGTAAGTATTTATGTCGCCCTCCAGGCTATTCAGACGGGTGTCCGTTTCTTTAATGGAGTCGATCTTTGTGTTGACCTCGGTGGCGAGTGTGGCTATTTGTGCGGATAGGTCAGTGGATAGTGACTCCCCCTTTGCCAGCACAGTCTGTTCAGACTTAGAAATATGCGCCATTACCTTGGCTTGGTCGGGGGTGGGGGGGGTCAGAGTCCGTGTCAGTGTCCGCTGAGCCCGATGCTTAGTAGAGGCCTGCTCTTTTGTGACTCGTGGCCGTTGTTGTTTCGACATTTCACAATGAAATGGACAAAAATTTCAAGAAAAAAATTGTGTTTGACTCCTAATAAAATGTTACTAAATTAACACGGTAGGGGAGGTGTTCGTGAAATATTAATAGTAAAATGTTCGCCCTTGTCACGACTTCAGCCGAAGTCGGTTCCTCTCCTTGTTCGGGCGGCGTTCGGCGGTCGACGTCACCGGTCTTCTAGCCATCGCTGATCCACCTTTCATTTTCCATTTGTCTTGTTTTCTCACACACCTGGTTTACATTCCCTCATTACGTGACATGTATATAACCCTCTGTTCCCCCCATGTCTGTGTGTGGAATTGTTTGTTGTAAAGTGTTTGCATTTCTAACTGGTTTGCGCCGGGTTATTTTAACCCGTATTTTGTTGTTTCTGGGTGCAGTTTGTTTTGCCTAAATAAACTGCTCCGGTTGTTACCTATGTCTGCTCTCCTGCGCCTGACCTCCCTGCAGCCAGTTACGCACCTCTTACAGCCCTGGACAGGAGCACCGAGAAAACGTGTCTTCACATGTTGCTGCTCACCAGCGCCCCCTCGCAAGTCACGGCTTTAATGTTAGCAGAAAACAACGGGGTGTTTTCCAGGGTCAACTCCAAGGTTCTTTGCACTCTGGGAGGGTGACACCGTGGAGGTGTTAACCGTGATGGAGAGGTATAGGAGCGGGCAGGCCTTCCCCGGGAGGACGAGCAGCACAGTCTTGTCAAGGTTAAGCTTGAGGTGTTGGGCTGACATCCAAGCTGAGATGTCTGCCAGGCATGTAGAGATGCGTGCCGCCACCTGGGTGTCAGAAGGGGGGGAAGGAGAAGAGTAGTTGAGTGTCATCTGCATAGCAATGATAGGAGAGGCCATGTGCCGATATGATGGAGCCGAGTGTAGACTGGCAGAGAGATGCTGCTAACAGATGATGCTACTTAATCGTGGATACTTCATCTCCTACTTAATCATGGATATGGAGATTATTCAATAAACAGACGTTGCTATACATTGGTACAGTAAATTAGAGGAAGATGGCAGTGTGTGAGCTTTTAATTTATTAGGTGAGTGAGAGGATTATCAGTACAGAATGAATCTTTGTTTTGGCTCCACTTATACTGACTGAATGCTTCTGCTGCATAGTGACTGAATGGTTACTCATTATATTACTGTGGAGCAGCACAACATGTAGCACCTGCTCAGTGGAGAATGTATTCAGAATGCTATGGAAATGAGTTAGCTGTTAGCTACGGGAGAGTCTACCTTGTGGTGTGGTGGCGTTTTGCAGGTGTGTCAAACAGTTTGTACCTCTGTTTGTGTCAGTAACTGTATTTTGTCTGCATGTTGCATCATGCTGGAGCGCGGGGCTGGGGCCCTGTGAATTATAGGTGTGAGTGTCAGAAAGCTTTCAGGTCCCTGGCTGTAATTGCTACCTAGCAGAACAGGAAAGAGGAAACCCCTCAGTCTGTCAACAAAAGCCCCGCTCCCCGCCCCCCACCTCCCCCTGTCAACCAATAGCAATACCTCTTCCACTCCGGGGCTTGACGTTCGTCCTTCAAAATAGGGGGCGACTTCCTCTCTTTCCTCCTTTACCCTTCTCATTACAGGAGGGTCACTTGCGAGTGACTTTATGAAGTCAGCATCATTATGCACCAATCAGGTCCTTTTCTGAGGAATGTGTTGACCCAGCACTAAATATAACCCTGGTAATTAGAGCTATCTCTAGCAGCTCTCCTCTCTCTGTCTCCGTCTCTGGCTGTGCTAGTGGCCCACTCCAGATCAGGCTCACGAAAACGCAGGCAGGGGAAAACTGGTATAATTGGCTTCTTTTAAGAGAGAGAGAGAGACCGAGAGACTGAGGGAGAGTGGACGAACGTGGCAGGGCCGGTTGTGTGTGTGTGTGTGTGAGAGAGAGAGACAGCCAGTGAGTGGATGAGATGAGTTTTCTAATTGGCCAATGTGGAGATAAGGGACCCCTGGGAGTGCTGTGTAGCGCCGTGCGGAGCCATGCACGAGGAAGTAGAGTAGCAGCACAACAGCCAGTCTGCTTGTTGTGTTTTAGTACACTGAGTGTCTTTCCATGACACAGACTGACCAGGTGAATCCAGGTGAAAGCTATGATCCCTTATTGATGCCACTTGTTAAATCCATTTTAATCAGTGTAGATGAAGGGGAGGAGATGGGTTAAAGAAGGATTGATACATGGATTGTGTATGTGTGCCATTCAGAGGGTGAATGGACAAGACAAAATATTTAAGTGCCTTTGAATGGAGTATGGTAGTAGTTGCCAGGCGCACCGGTTTGAGTTTGTAAAGAACTGCAAAGCTGCTGGGTTTTTCATGCTCAACAGTTTCCCATGTGTATCAAGAATGGTCCACCACCCAAAGGACATCCAGCCAACTTGACAAGTGTGGGAAGCATTGGAGTCAACATGGGTCAGCATCCCTGTGGAACGCTTTTAACACCTTGTAGAGTCCATGACCTGATGAATTGAGGCTGTTCTGAGGGCAAAAGAGGGTGCAACTTAATATTAGGAAGGTGTTCCTAATGTTTTATACCCTGTGTATATTGTATACAGTGCACAAAGTAAGTATCTGTTTCTCTGAGGGGTTTATTCAGATCTACAGTCAAGTATCTGTTTCTCTGAGGGGTTTATTCAGACCTACAGTCAAGTATCTGTTTATCTGAAGGGTTTATTCAGACCTACAGTCAAGTATCTGTTTCTCTGAGGGGTTTATTCAGACCTACAGTCAAGTATCTGTTTCTCTGAGGGGTTTATTCAGACCTACAGTCAAGTATCTGTTTCTCTGAGGGGTTTATTCAGACCTACAGTCAAGTATCTGTTTCTCTGAGGGGTATATTCAGACCTACAGTCATTTAATTGTCGAGTGCCATTCATCCTATTACGTTTCACTATGGCAACTGAAGCTTTCTGTTGAGATCTGGATAGCTTCCCTGAACTGTAAAGGACAATGTCCCGTCTGTCTGCTTTTCTGCCTGGTGTTTAGGCCATTCACCACAGTAATTATATTGTCTGTGGCATAATGCAAGGCATTGTGGAGATATTCATGAGTTATCTTCAGAAATGCAGAGTGAGAGAGGGAGAGTGAGAGAGAGAGAGAGAAAGAAAAACAGAAACACTGACAAATGTCTCCTTCCAAAAAGCCTGGAGTGGTAAACACAGATAAACAGTCTTGCTGCCTCAGGTCACCACACAGTCAAAACACAACACTTCCAGAAGAACCTTGTCGTTCATGAAGGGGCTTGAATATTACCACATACACACACAGACACGTGTTATCTACCCACACACAGACCTTTTCCAGCGAGCCCTTCATTCTCTAGTGCGGCCGTTGTGTGTTTCTCAGCAGGCAGGCAGATAGCCATATGGACAGACAGACAGACAGACGGACAGGCAAACAGACAGGAAGACAGACAAACAAACCGATGGACAGGCAGGCAGGGTTGTTGTCAGGTACTCTCATTAGCATGGTTATAACCACTCCCATTTCCAGGTAAAAGACACACTTACCTCTTGAAACGAGCAATCCCGTATCCGGGATCGTAATTACAGCCTCAAGCTCATTACCATAACGCAACGTTAACTATTCATGAAAATCGCAAATTAAATGAAATAAATATATTGGCTCTCAAGCTTAGCCTTTTGTTAACAACACTGTCATCTCAGATTTTCAATATATGCTTTTCAACCATAGCAAAACAAGCATTTGTGTAAGAGTATTGATAGCTAGCATAGCATTAAGCCTAGCATTCAGCAGGCAACATTTTCACAAAAACAAGAAAAGCATTAAAATAAAATCATTTACCTTTGAAGAACTTCAGATGTTTTCAATGAGGAGACTCTCAGTTAGATAGCAAATGTTCAGTTTTTCCAAAAATATTATTTGTGTAAGGAGAAATCGCTCCGTTTTGTTCATCACGTTTGGCTAAGAAAAAAAACGAAAATTCAGTCATCAAAACGCCAAACTTTTTTCCAAATGAACTCCATAATATCGACAGAAACATGGCAAACGTTGTTTAGAATCAATCCTCAAGGTGTTTTTCACATATCTATTCGATGATATATCATTCGTGGAAGTTTGGTTTCTCCAAACTTCCACGAATGAGGACGCATGGCTCTCTCCCGAGTCTGGGAGTTGCAGCGATGGGACAAGACTGTAACTACCAATTTGATATTGCATAATTGGGGAGAAAAAGGGGTAAAAAACAAACATACAAAACCAAAAACCAGTCTTATTAAAGAAGAGTCTTCCTATAGGGAGAGGAGCGCTGTTGAAGACTGTTTTGTATTATTATTCATCATCAGGATATTATTCATCAGAATGATTCTCCACAGTACATTGAATATGGACGCCACTCTCACTGGCCCTCTGTCCGTCTGTATGCCTTTCTCTGTCTCCTCTCGCTCACTCTCCCCTTCTCTCTCTATTTCACTCTCGCCCTTCTCTCTCTCTATTTCACTCTCTCTCCCTCTCTCTCTCTACTCCTTTCATCATTTCCTCTGAAGCAGCACTAATGCAGCCATCCTGCCGTAGCCAGTTTGTTGAGCAATCAGACAATATCTGCCCAACATTGAGTTCATTTTTCTGAATATATTTAAGCCTAGTTCTTTTCTGAGGATTTTTGTACCGTCCTTCACATTTTTTTAATGTAAAACTGGGAGTTTTTTTGACTTGCATGGTTTATTTTTGTCAGGTGATTTTTGTCAAGGTGAAATCTGCTGCTCATTGTATTCCAGATGACAGATAATGATGTATCATATTATCACTGTCATTCTCCCTTGGTAGATGTACCTATCTATTCAAAGCTGGATGGTTCCTCTGAAGACTCATGTGTTTATTGTGGAGAGAGCGTTGCTCTCAGATGACAGCACAGGGTTCAACTACCTGCCGTGATCCGGGGTGACCGGTCAGACAGAGAAGAGCGCTCTTGAGAAACTGTCTGAAAAGGTTATTCTGTCTTTAAAGACGAAGCAGATTATTCATACACTCTTAATATTTCAATAAGGCATGGCAAACAAAGCACTAGACAGGAGAAGGCAAAGGTTTTGTGTCGGTGGAAAGAGATGATATCTTTCTGTAGTAATTGGGATGGAGGAGAAGTATGATTTGTAACTCAGTGATATAACTGTATCATACAGACTGTCTAGAGGGGCATCCTCCATGTGCAAAAAGCACCCAGTTCGCATTTACGTTTTTCTGTCATTATTAGTCTATTTTCTATCATCATTTTGCTACCAATGGCAGCATCTTGCAGTTTATATATGATCTAATGTCCTGTATAGATCATACTGGGGGAAGTAGCCCATCAGTCAGAGAGAGCTACTCTCTGTGATGTATCATAAAGGGCCTTCTCTCAAGGCCTGAAACTGGTTCATGTACTTCATCAATGGAAGAGAAGTGCAACTTCATTTTAAGTAGAGTGAGTTGTATTGAGGCCTTGTAAAACACCAGCTTGTACTTTAAAACTCTGTGTGGTGGAGCCATTGGTTCTTTGTTTATGTCCTCTGGCACCAGCTAAAGCCTCTTTTCTGTGTTCCAAATGGCACCCTATCCCCATAGGGCTCTGGTCAAAAGTAGTGCACTATATAGGGAATATGATGCTATTTGGGACACTGCCTTTGTTTGATCCTCTTCATCTTGTGTGTGTTGTGTTTTATTCAGATCTGGTCATCCTTCTTGCTGTGTGTGTTGTGTTTTATTCAGGTCTGGTCATCCTTCATGCTGCGTGTGTTGTGTTATATTCAGGTCTGGTCATCCTTCATGCTGTGTGTGTTGTGTTTTACTCAGGTCTGGTGGAGGTGGTCTGCAGTGTCTTCAGCGAGGCAGCCGTCCTGTACGTGGAGAGAGAGGAGAGGCCTGGGAGAAAGAGTAGCCATGATCTCCTGTTGTCTCTACTTGACACTCTGCACAATGTACTGACCAGCACATCCAGAGTGGTGCGCATTGCACTCCAGGTATGCTAAATGTACAGTATCTAGGGCTGCACAATTACTCCACTTCACATCGGAATCATGTGCAATATCCATATCGCAAGAGATCCATATTGCATGCAATACCTTGAAGCACCACTCAGCCGCGTGTAAGTCTGTTTTCATCGTTTACTCTGTTTGTCATCTCTCTCCCTTTCTCTTGGGGCTGCTTCCCACACATACCAAGCCCCGCCCCCTGTCACTCAAGCAGCACAGCTCCTCCTCCTTCCTGTTAGAGTCGTTCTATGTTTGCATGCTGCTCCGTTACCCCGTTCCGCTAGTGGAACCCCTCGCCAACAGCCAATGAAATTGCAGGGTGCCAAATACAAATCAACAGAAATCTCATAAATCTAATTTCTCAAACATACAAGTATTAGGCTTCATTTTAAAGATACAATTCTTGTTAATCCAGCCACAGTGTCTGATTTCAAAAATGCTTTACAGCTAAAGCTCCACAAACGATTATGTTCAGTCACCACCAAGCCACAGAAAAACCCAGCCATTTTTCCAGCCAAAGAGAGTCACAAAAAGCATAAATAGAGATAAAATGAATCACTAACCTTTGATGATCTTCATCAGATGTCACTCATAGGGCTTCATGTTACACAATACATGTATGTTCTGTTCGATAAAGTGGATATTTATATCAAAAAATCTAATTTCACATTGGCGCATTACGTTCAGTAGTTCTAAAACATGCGGTGATTGTGCAGAGAGCCACATGAATTCACAGAAATACTCATTATAAATGTTGATGAAAATTCTAGTGTTATGGATGGAACTTTAGATACACTTCTCCTTAATGCAACCGCTGTGTCAGATTTCAAAAAAACTTTACGGAAAAAGCATAATCTGAGAACGGCACTCAGAGCCTAAACCAGCCAGAGCAATAACCGCCATGTTGGGTAGTCAACATTATTCATAAATAGCATTATAAATATTCACTTACCTTTGATGATCTTCATCAGAATGCACTCCCAGGAATCACAGTTCCACAATAAATTCTTGTTTTGTTCGATAATGTCCATCATTTATGTCCAATAGCGTCTTTTGTTAGGGCGTTTGGTAAACAAATCCAAAAGCGCGATCTGGTCCAGTCGGACAAAACATTCAAAAGGTTATGTTACAGGTCGAAGAAACTTGTCAAACTAAGTATAGAAACAATTTTTAGGATGTTTTTATCATAAAATTTCAATAATGTTCCAACCGGAGAATTCCATTGTCTGTAGAAAAGCCATGGAACGAGAGCTAACTCTCGTGACCATGCGTCATAAGGCTGTGACACTCTGCCAGACCACTGACTCAAAGAGCTCTCATCCGGTCCCACTTCACAGTAGAAGCCTCATTCAAGTTTCTAAAGATGGTAGACATCTAGTGGAAGCCTTAGGAAGTGCGTCTTGACCCATATCCCACTGTGTATTCGATAAGGCTGAGTTCAAAAACTACAAACCTCAGATTTCCCGCTTCCTGTTTGGAATTTTTCTCAGGTTACTGCCTGTCATATGAGTTCTGTTATACTCACAGACATCATTCAAACAGTTTTAGAAACTTCAGAGTATTTTCTTTCCAATGGTAATAATAATATGCATATATTCGCATCTGGGACTGAGTAGGAGGCAGTTCACTCTGGGCACGCTATTCATCCAAAAGTGAAAATGCTGCCCCCTATCCCAAAGAAGTTAATATAAATCATTCTATTTCTATGATTCCAACAGTTCACTCAGGGGTTTTGGTGTATATCGCATGTCAAATTGCAATCGCAATATTTCGTAAGACAATCGCAATATTTGGTAAGAAAATCACAATTTTATTTGTGGCCCATATCGAGCAACTCTACCTGTATCCATAATCTCTTTTAGAACAGGCCGGTGAAGGGGAGGTTAAGTGTGTGTGTGTGTGTGTGTGTGTGTGTGTGTGTGTGTGTGTGTGTGTGTGTGTGTGTGTGTGTGTGTGTGTGTGTGTGTGTGTGTGTGTGTGTGTGTGTGTGTGTGTGTGTGTGTGTGTGTGTGTTTGTATTTATTAGGGATCCCCATTAGCCAACACTTCTTACAAAAACAAGTAGTGATGAAATCAATCTCTCCTCCACTTTGAGCCATGAGAGATTGACATGCATATCATTGTTAGCTCCCTATGTATTTTTAAGGGCCAGCCGTGCTGCCCTGTTCTGAGCCAATTGTAATTTTCCTAAGTCCCTCTTTGTGGCACCTGACCACACAACTGAACAGTAGTCCAGGTGCGACAAATCTAGGGCCTGTAGGACCTGCCTTGTTGAGAGTGCTGATAAGAAGGCAGAGCAGCACTTTATTATGGACAGACTTCTCTTAGCTACTGTTGTATCAATATGTTTTGACCATGAGAGTCAACTTGCTCAATTTCCACATTATTAATTACAAGATTTAGTTGAGGTTTAGTGAATGATTTGTCCCAAAAACAATGCTTTTAGTTTTTGAAATATTTAGGATTAACTTATTACTTTCCACCCATTCTGAAACTAACTGCAGCTCTTTGTTAAGTGTTTCAATCATTTCAGTTGCTCTAGTAGCTGACGTGTATAATGTTGCCAGTGGCATGTCATTAGTAAAGAATGAAAAAGTAAGGGGCCTAGACAGCTGCCCTGGGGAATTCCTGATTCTACGTATCTGTGCGTGTGTGCATGCGTGCATGCGTTGGCGGAGGGCTTGAGTGTGTGTAGGGCACTCAATGTCCACCTATCACATCTAGGTGACTCAGTGAGGAAGTAGTTATATTTTGCAGGTCAGCCACCAGGGGGAGACTCGTCAAGGCCTGGTGACAGACAGAGTATACATCACGAGGCGATGGCTCCATCTGCTGGACGTGCCAGGTCTTGACGGGCTCTCCAGCCAGGACTAATTGGGGCAGATTGGGAATTGGTGAGTAATCAAGGGCTGATTGCTCACCAGCTGTACAAGTCGCATAAAGCTGCCAGAAGGGCAGCACACAAGGGAGAGACTGGGGAAGGAAAGGACTCCCGTATAGTTGGGGATGGTACCAGAGGTAACAGGAGGAAGTTCAGTTTTTGATCCCCACAGGATACAGCAAGACCCGGAGCCCAGAAGACAGTATCCTGGAGATGGTCTCTTGAAGACAACCCCACTGCTGTGTACCCCAAACCGACAGTCGGCAGGGCCAAGAGACCGCAAACCCTTGGAGAGACGGTTGGTGTAGGGCCGACCCGCCACTGACGACCCCAGGTAGACAGAGACCAAAGAAGGTGTTTTGAGTGTGGACCCCGGGGCCACACTGCCTGGAATTGCCCGGCTCGAGAGGAGTCGTTGCCATCAGCAAGCCCCGGAGGCGAGGTGTGTCACGCAGTGAACTGCGTCACCTCCTGTTGGTCACACCACGAATCAACTGCACCGTGGTCCCGGTGAAGGTTGACAAACATGACACGGAAGCTCTATTAGACTCCGGAAATATGGTTACCCTCGTAACCACGAGCCTGCTGTACCAGGATACTGAATGTGGCAGGGAGATGTCCATTTCCTGTGTTCACGGGGACACAAAGCAGTATCCAACCGTTTGAGCCAACATCGTGACGCCACAAGGGAACTGCCAGATGATGGTGGGTGCAATAACAGAGTTGCCGGTACCTCTCCTACTGGGACAAGATTGTCAGCTGTTTGCGGCCCTGTGGGGGCACGAGCTGAGGAAGAAGGTTAGAGCCGGCTGAAAACGAGAGCGAGGACGACCCATCGCCTGTGCGGCCCGGGAGCAAACGGTTGATCAACCTATATCTACGGGTCCGGAGTCGGAGTGGGTGCCGGAACCCAACCCACAGGAGGAAGAGCCCAGCCTCCCCCTCCTCGATTTCAAGGGGCCAGTCGAGACACCCCCTGGGGGCCAACTGAGGGGACAATTCGGGACGGCCCAGTGGGAGGATCCTAACTTGAAAGCCGCCGCAGCCCAAGTGATAGCGGTGGATGGACAGCTACTTCCGGGGGTGAGTGACTGGCGATACCCCCATTTCCAAATCAAGAATAACCTTTTGTATCAGGTGTCGCGCCAACAGGGGGAACTTTGAGAGGTTTTGTTGCTACCCCGATGGTACGTGGGAACTGTTCTTCAGCTGGCCCACACCCACCTGTTGGGGGCGCACCTGGGAATGGAGAAGACCCGGGAACGGATCGCCGCACGGTTCCACTGGCCCGGGATGAGGAGGGCCGTGGAAGATTACTGCCGCAGCTGCCCAGAGTGTCAAATGACTGCCCCAAAGGCACACTTCCGAAACTCACTGGTACCCCTACCGATCATCGGGGTGCCTTTTGAACGCATCGCCATGGACATAGTGGGACCCCTGGTAAAAACAGCACGAGGACACCAGTACATCCTGGTAATAGTGGACTATGACACCTGTTATCCTGAGGCTATTCCCCTACAGGCGGTATCCAAGGGAATCGCCCGGTAGCTGTTCCACCTCTTTAGCTGGGTGGGCATCCCGAACGGGATCCTGACAGACCAAGGTACTGAGTTTATATCCCGCCTAATGAAAGATGTGTGTGCTCTCCTGCAGATCAAGCGGATTCGGACCGCCGTCTTCCACCCGCAGACGGATGGGCTCGTTGAGCGGTTCAATTAAAACGCTCAAAGAAATACTGCGGAAGGTCATCAAGCAGGACGGGAAGAACTGGGACCAGCTACTACCCCACCTAATGTTCTCAATCCGAGAAGTACCCCAGTACACTGGATTTTCCCCTTTCGAACTCCTCTACGGGAGGAGTCCGCGAGGCCTACTGGACCTCGCCAAGGAGGTGTGGGAACCCCAACTGACCCCCTTACGCAGCGTGGTAGAGCACGTGGAGACGATGAGGGAGAGGATGACAGCCATATGGCCAGTCGTGAGGGAACATATGGAGAAGGCCCAATGCGCCCAAACCCAGGTCTACAATCAGAGAGTCCAGCCCCAAGAATTCCAGGTGGGAGACAGGGTATTGGTCTTAACCCCCACGGTCGAAAGTAAGTTCCTGGCAACATGGCACGGGCCATACGAGGTGATCGAGAAGCTGGGACCTGTCAATTGCCACGTACGGCAGCCGGGGATGTGGAAGCCCCAACAGATTTACCACGTGAACCTGTTGAAGAAGTGGCACGGGAGGACAGCCTTGCCGTGTTATGGTCGAGACCCAGGACGCCAACGGTACCAGTGGTGGACGCGAGCAATGAGGACCTCAACCCGGCCCAGAAGCAAGAGCTCAGGGAGCTTGTCGATCGGAACATGACTGTGTTCTCCGAGAAGCCAGGCTGCACGACCCTCATTGAACACCACATCTGTACCCGGACCAGGGAAACGGTATGAAAGAGGCCATATCGGATTCTGGAGGCCCTAAGAAAGGCCGTTTTAAAAGGAAGCGGAGGCTATGATGAGGATGGGGGTCGTTGAAGAGTCTCACAGTGCATGTTGCAGCCCCATCGTGTTGGTGCCCAAACCGGACGGTAGCCTGCGCTTCTGTAATGATTTCCCGGGGTGTGAACGACATAAGCTTGTTCGACACCTACCCCATGCCGAGGGTGGACGAGCTCATAGACCGACCGTGCTTCTACACCTGCATTGCTTGCTGTTTGGGGTTTTAGGCTGGGTTTCTGTACAGCACTTTGAGATATCAGCTGATGTACGAAGGGCTATATAAATACATTTGATTTGATTTGAGAAAGGCCCGGTACATCAGCACCCTATAGCTTCCCTCATCACCGATCTAACCAGGCCCCGCCTCCTGAAAACAGTGAAATGGACAGACGAGACAGAAGTGGCGTTCAGCCGCCTGAAATAAGCGCTGGTCTCCCATCCGAAATCGTAACGATTTCCAGGTGCCGATGGGGAGGAGCACCCCATCATGTACATCAGCCGAAAGCTGATACCTAGAGAAAAGAAGTACTCTATTGTTGAGAAAGAGTGTCTAGAGGCGAGGCGATAGCTCCATCTGGTCTCGACGGGCTCTCCGGCCAGGACTAATTGGGGCTGATAATAAGTAATCAAGGGCTGATTGCTCACCACCTGTACAAGTCGCATAAAGTTGCCAGAAGGGCAGCACACAAGGGAGAGACTGGGGGAGGAAAGGACTCCCGTATAGTTGGGGACGGTACCAGAGGTAACAGGAGGGAGT
Organism: Oncorhynchus tshawytscha; assembly: GCF_018296145.1. Classification (NCBI taxonomy): domain Eukaryota; kingdom Metazoa; phylum Chordata; class Actinopteri; order Salmoniformes; family Salmonidae; genus Oncorhynchus; species Oncorhynchus tshawytscha. The sequence continues at coordinate 1,103,186 of NW_024609826.1, forward strand.
TCAGTTTTTGATCCCCACAGGATACAGCAAGACCCGGAGCCCAGAAGACGGTATCCTGGAGAGGGTCTCTTGGGGGAGACCTATTCTTTTCTATTGGACTTTTATTTTAATAAACACCTTTGAAACTGAGCTAATCCTACTCTGTCCGTGTCTGATCTGTGTAAACGTTTTGAACCAACCCACTGGCCTGCCACAATTTACAGTACCAGTCAAAAGTTTGGACACACCTACTCATTCAAGGGTTTTTCTTTATTTTTACTATTTTCTACATTGTAGAATAATTGTGACGACATCAAAACTATGAAATAACACATGGAATAATGTAGTAACCAAAAAAGTCTTCAACAAATCTAAATATATTTTAGATTCTTCAAAGTAGCCACCCTTTGCCTTGATGACAGATTTGCACACTCTTGGCATTCTCTCAACCAGATTCACCTGGAATGCTTTTCCAACCGTCTTGAAGGAGTTCCCATATATGCTGAACACTTGTTGGCTGTTTTTCTTCACTCTGCGGTCCAACTCATCCCAAACCATCTCAATTGGGTTGAGGTTGGGTGATTGTGGAGGCCGGGTCATCTGATGCAGCACTTCAAATCAAATCCAATTGTATTTGTCACATGCGCCGAATACAACAAGTGTAGACTTTACCGTGAAATGCTTACTTACAAGCCCTTAACCAACAGTGTAGTTCAAGAAGAAAATTTTTACGATGTAGACTAAAATAAAAAGTAATAATACAGGGGGCACCGGTACCGAGTCAGTGTGCGGGGGTACAAGCTAGTTGAGGTAATCTGTACATGTAGGTGGGGGGGAAGTGACTATGCATAGGTAACAAGCAAACGGTGAGTGTGCAAAAGGGGGGGTCAATGTAAATTGTCTGGTGGCGATTTTAGGAGTTGTTCAGCAGTCTTATGGCTTGGAGGTAGAAGCTGTTGAGGAGTCTTTTGGTCCTAGCAAAGCACCCCCACACCATCACACCTCATCACCGTGCTTCACAGTGTCTCTGAATGTCCTTGAGTGGCCCAGCCAGAGCCCGGACTTAAACCTGATCAAACATCTCTGGAAAGACCAAAAACATAACTGTGCAGAGACGCTCTCCTTCCTAACCTGACAGAGCTTGAGAGGATCTGCAGAGAAGAATGGGATAAACTCCCCAAATACAGTTGTGTCAAGCTTGTAGCGTCATACCCAAGAAGACTTGAGGTGCTTCAACAGATACTGAGTAAAAGGTCTGAATACTTATGTAAATGTGATATTTCAGTTTTTTTAATTTTTTTATACATTTGATAAAAACCTGTTTTTGCTTCGTCATTATGGGGCATTGTGTGTAGATTGAGGAGGGGAAAACAACTATTTAATGCTGTAACGCAGCAAAATGTTGAAAAAGTCAAAAGGTCTGAATGCTTTCTGAATGCACTGTATTTTATATATTTGCCTCTTCTCAACTTCCAAGAGAATGAGCAGTAAAGAAGCAAATATATCCCATTGAAGTTCATCTTTTAGACACTAAGGATTCACAAGGTCCCCCACCCGAGGGACACTCCATTGTCTCCCACTGGCCCTCATTAGCTTTAGTTGTCCTCTACAGAGCCTTCCTCCACTTCCTGGTATACATATTTATGCAGCCCGGACATTGGGAGAACAGAGGAGACGAGAGGAGAGGGGAATGACATAATGGAAATCAATTCTCTCACTGGACTGAAAAAATGCTAAGCTCATTAAAAGGGCTTCTGCACAAACCAAATTCATTTAGGTAATAATGATAAGGAAGGAAGAATATGTGGCCAGTGTCGTCTTCAAGTTGTCTCGCTCTCTCTCTCTCTCTCTGATTCACTCAGAATTAATATTTTAAATGGATGAGGAAGTTAATCGAGAAAGTTCTACATGCTTCACAATTAAGCAAAAGAAGAAGAGCTGAAAAAATAGCATGGAATAATAATCACATTAACTGCAGACAGCCAATCTTCCTTCCCAAAGTTTTGTGCTGACCGAAAAACCTGCTTAATATAAGCCAGCAGTCCCTCAGAAGGAAAAAGAGAGAGAGAGAGGAGGGAGAGGAGAAGAGGGAGTGAGAGGAGAGGAGGGAGAGAGAGAGAGAAAAGGAGGGAGGGGTTGAGAAACCAGAAGAGAACCAGATGGAGAGTGTCTTTCAGTCTAACCCAACCAACCAGCAGTCTTATTTTTATTTGTTCTACATCTATTTCCATCCACCAAAGGGAACAGCCAGTTTGTCAGAGAAATGAAATCTACCTCCCAGGAGGTGACTGCTGTTAAGGCCAGTCATTTGTTTTGAAGGAGATTTGAATATGTTAAGGGTGAGACTAGTGGTGCTACAGCTGTCTAACAGGACTAGTAATACTGTTCTACTGTACTAACCTAAACAACACTGTTACAGCTGTTCAACAGGACTAGTAATACTGTTCTAATGTACTAACCTAAACAACACTGTTACAGCTGTCTAACAGGACTAGTAATACTGTTCTACTGTACTAACCTAAACAACACTGCTACAGCTGTCCAACAGGACCAGTAATACTGTTCTACTGTACTAACCTAAACAACACTGTTACAGCTGTCCAACAGGACTAGTAATACTGTTCTACTGTACTAACCTAAACAACACTGTTACAGCTGTCCAACAGGACTAGTAATACTGTTCTACTGTACTAACCTAAACAACACTGCTACAGCTGTCCAACAGGACCAGTAATACTGTTCTACTGTACTAACCTAAACAACACTGTTACAGCTGTCCAACAGGACTAGTAATACTAACCTAAACAACACTGCTACAGCTGTCTAACAGGTAGTAATACTGTACCTCTACTGTACTAAACAAACTAGCTAAACAACACTGTTACAGCTACTGTACTAACCTAAACAACACTGTTACCAACAGGACTAGTAATACTGTTCTACTGTACTAACCTAAACAACACTGTTACAGCTGTCCAACAGGACTAGTAATACTGTTCTACTGTACTAACCTAAACAACACTGTTACAGCTGTCCAACAGGACTAGTAATACTGTTCTACTGTACTAACCTAAACAACACTGTTACAGCTGTCCAACAGGACTAGTAATACTGTTCTACTGTACTAACCTAAACAACACTGTAACCTACAGCTGTCCAACAGGACTAGTAATACTGTTCTACTGTACTAACCTAAACAACACTGTTACAGCTGTCCAACAGGACTAGTAATACTGTTCTACTGTACTAACCTAAACAACACTGTTACAGCTGTCCAACAGGACTAGTAATACTGTTCTACTGTACTAACCTAAACAACACTGTTACAGCTGTCCAACAGGACTAGTAATACTGTTCTACTGTACTAACCTAAACAACACTGTAGTAATACTGTTCTACTGTACTAACCTAAACAACACTGTGTACAGCTGTCCAACAGGACTAGTAATACTGTCTACAACAGGACACTGTTACAGTAATACTGTTACTGTTCTACTGTACTAACCTAAACAACACTGTACTAACCTAAACAACACTGTTACAGCTGTCCAACAGGACTAGTAATACTGTTCTACTGTACTAACCTAAACAACACTGTTACAGCTGTCCAACAGGACTAGTAATACTGTTCTACTGTACTAACCTAAACAACACTGTTACAGCTGTCCAACAGGACTAGTAATACTGTTCTACTGTACTAACCTAAACAACACTGTTACAGCTGTCCAACAGGACTAGTAATACTGTTCTACTGTACTAACCTAAACAACACTGTTACAGCTGTCCAACAGGACTAGTAATACTGTTCTACTGTACTAACCTAAACAACACTGTTACAGCTGTCCAACAGGACTAGTAATACTGTTCTACTGTACTAACCTAAACAACACTGTTACAGCTGTCCAACAGGACCAGTAATACTGTTCTCAAACAACACTGTTCCACTGTCTGAGCAACAGTCAGGACCATATAGTAATAACTGCCTAACCCATTACTAACCTACAAACAGGACCAGTAAGGACTACTGTTCTACTGTACTAACCTAAACAACACTGTACTAACCTAAACAACACTAAGGAGACTGTTACAGCTGTCCAACAGGACTAGTAATACTGTTCTACTGTACTAACCTAAACAACACTGTTACAGCTGTTCAACAGGACTAGTAATACTGTTCTACTGTACTAACCTAAACAACACTGTTACAGCTGTCAACAGGACTAGTAATACTGTTCTACTGTACTAACCTAAACAACACTGTTACAGCTGTCAACAGGACTAGTAATACTGTTCTACTGTACTAACCTAAACAACACTGTTACAGCTATTCAACAGGACTAGTAATACTGTTCTACTGTACTAACCTAAACAACACTGTTACAGCTGTCCAACAGGACTAGTAATACTGTTCTACTGTACTAACCTAAACAACACTGTTACAGCTGTCCAACAGGACTAGTAATACTGTTCTACTGTACTAACCTAAACAACACTGTTACAGCTGTCCAACAGGACTAGTAATACTGTTCTACTGTACTAACCTAAACAACACTACAGCTGTACACTGTACTAACCTAAACAACTGTTCTACTGTACTAACCTAAACAACACTGTTACAGCTGTCCAACAGGACTAATACTGTCCAACAGGACTAGTAATACTGTTCTACTGTACTAACCTAAACAACACTGTTACAGCTGTCCAACAGGACTAGTAATACTGTTCTACTGTACTAACCTAAACAACACTGTTACAGCTGTCCAACAGGACTAGTAATACTGTTCTACTGTACTAACCTAAACAACACTGTTACAGCTGTCCAACAGGACTAGTAATACTGTTCTACTGTACTAACCTAAACAACACTGTTACAGCTGTCCAACAGGACTAGTAATACTGTTCTACTGTACTAACCTAAACAACACTGTTACAGCTGTCCAACAGGACTAGTAATACTGTTCTACTGTACTAACCTAAACAACACTGTTACAGCTGTCCAACAGGACTAGTAATACTGTTCTACTGTACTAACCTAAACAACACTGTTACAGCTGTCCAACAGGACTAGTAATACTGTTCTACTGTACTAACCTAAACAACACTGTTACAGCTGTCCAACAGGACTAGTAATACTGTTCTACTGTACTAACCTAAACAACACTGTTACAGCTGTCCAACAACAGGACTAGTAATACTGTTCTACTGTACTAACCTAAACAACACTGTTACAGCTGTCCAACAGGACTAGTAATACTGTTCTACTGTACTAACCTAAACAACACTGTTACAGCTGTCCAACAGGACTAGTAATACTGTTCTACTGTACTAACCTAAACAACACTGTTACAGCTGTCCAACAGGACTAGTAATACTGTTCTACTGTACTAACCTAAACAACACTGTTACAGCTGTCCAACAGGACTAGTAATACTGTTCTACTGTACTAACCTAAACAACACTGTTACAGCTGTCCAACAGGACCAGTAATACTGTTCTACTGTACTAACCTAAACAACACTGCTACAGCTGTCTAACAGGACTAGTAATACTGTTCTACTGTACTAACCTAAACAACACTGTTACAGCTGTCCAACAGGATCAGTAATGCTGTTCTAATGTACTAACCTAAACAACACTGCTACAGCTGTCCAACAGGACTAGTACTGTTACAGCTGTCCAACAGGACTAGTATCTCTGTATACTGTTCTACTGTACTAACCTAAACAACACTGTTACAGCTGTCCAACAGGACTAGTAATACTGTTCTACTGTACTAACCTAAACAACACTGTTACAGCTGTCCAACAGGACTAGTAATACTGTTCTACTGTACTAACCTAAACAACACTGTTACAGCTGTTCAACAGGACTAGTAATACTGTTCTACTGTACTAACCTAAACAACACTGTTACAGCTGTCCAACAGGACTAGTAATACTGTTCTACTGTACTAACCTAAACAACACTGTTACAGCTGTCCAACAGGACTAGTAATACTGTTCTACTGTACTAACCTAAACAACACTGTTACAGCTGTCCAACAGGACTAGTAATACTGTTCTACTGTACTAACCTAAACAACACTGTTACAGCTGTCCAACAGGACCAGTAATACTGTTCTACTGTACTAACCTAAACAACACTGTTACAGCTGTCCAACAGGACTAGTAATACTGTTCTACTGTACTAACCTAAACAACACTGTTACAGCTGTCCAACAGGACTAGTAATACTGTTCTACTGTACTAACCTAAACAACACTGTTACAGCTGTCCAACAGGACTAGTAATACTGTTCTACTGTACTAACCTAAACAACACTGTTACAGCTGTCCAACAGGACTAGTAATACTGTTCTACTGTACTAACCTAAACAACACTGTTACAGCTGTCCAACAGGACTAGTAATACTGTTCTACTGTACTAACCTAAACAACACTGTTACAGCTTACAGCTGTACTAACCTAAACCAACAGGACTAGTAATACTGTTCTACTGTACTAACCTAAACAACACTGTTACAGCTGTCCAACAGGACTAGTAATACTGTTCTACTGTACTAACCTAAACAACACTGTTACAGCTGTCCAACAGGACTAGTAATACTGTTCTACTGTACTAACCTAAACAACACTGTTACAGCTGTCCAACAGGACTAGTAATACTGTTCTACTGTACTAACCTAAACAACACTGTTACAGCTGTCCAACAGGACCAGCTGTCCAACAGGAGTACCTAAACAACAACTACTGTTCTACTGTCTACTGTACTAACCTAAACAACACTGTTACAGCTGTCCAACAGGACTAGTAATACTGTTCTACTGTACTAACCTAAACAACACTGTTACAGCTGTCCAACAGGACTAGTAATACTGTTCTACTGTACTAACCTAAACAACACTGTTACAGCTGTCCAACAGGACTAGTAATACTGTTCTACTGTACTAACCTAAACAACACTGTTACAGCTGTCCAACAGGACTAGTAATACTGTTCTACTGTACTAACCTAAACAACACTGTTACAGCTGTCCAACAGGACTAGTAATACTGTTCTACTGTACTAACCTAAACAACACTGTTACAGCTGTCCAACAGGACTAGTAATACTGTTCTACTGTACTAACCTAAACAACACTGTTACAGCTGTCCAACAGGACTAGTAATACTGTTCTACTGTACTAACCTAAACAACACTGTTACAGCTGTCCAACAGGACTAGTAATACTGTTCTACTGTACTAACCTAAACAACACTGTTACAGCTGTCCAACAGGACTAGTAATACTGTTCTACTGTACTAACCTAAACAACACTGTTACAGCTGTCCAACAGGACTAGTAATACTGTTCTACTGTACTAACCTAAACAACACTGTTACAGCTGTCCAACAGGACTAGTAATACTGTTCTACTGTACTAACCTAAACAACACTGTTACAGCTGTCCAACAGGACTAGTAATACTGTTCTACTGTACTAACCTAAACAACACTGTTACAGCTGTCCAACAGGACTAGTAATACTGTTCTACTGTACTAACCTAAACAACACTGTTACAGCTGTCCAACAGGACTAGTAATACTGTTCTACTGTACTAACCTAAACAACACTGTTACAGCTGTCCAACAGGACTAGTAATACTGTTCTACTGTACTAACCTAAACAACACTGTTACAGCTGTCCAACAGGACTAGTAATACTGTTCTACTGTACTAACCTAAACAACACTGTTACAGCTATTCAACAGGACTAGTAATACTGTTCTACTGTACTAACCTAAACAACACTGTTACAGCTGTCCAACAGGACTAGTAATACTGTTCTACTGTACTAACCTAAACAACACTGTTACAGCTATTCAACAGGACTAGTAATACTGTTCTACTGTACTAACCTAAACAACACTGCTACAGCTGTTCAACAGGACTAGTAATACTGTTCTACTGTACTAACCTAAACAACACTGTTACAGCTGTCCAACAGGACTAGTAATACTGTTCTACTGTACTAACCTAAACAACACTGTTACAGCTATTCAACAGGACTAGTAATACTGTTCTACCCAGGACAAGACTTGCACTTGGTTCATCTCAGACCTCAGCCAATATTTAGCAGATGTGATGAAACCTAGCTCAACATAGTGCTGCCTGTGTGTGCCTGTCCGCCTGTGTGTCTGTCCGTCTGTCTGTCTGTCTGTTTGTCTGTCTCAACACCCTTCACTCATCTCTCTGTTTTACCTCTTTCCTACAGTATTGATTTCTCATTTTCTTTACTGCTGAGACGAAAACAATAACCTACTGTTGTCAATCAACAGTTCTGATCTGAAGGCAGTCAACTGATCTCTCTCTCTCTCTCTGTGTGCGTGCATGCTACAGGGAGCTGAGTCCCAGGGAGAGACCCAGGCTGCAGAGGACCTCCTGCTCATCAACAAACCTCTGACACAACTCACATCCCTGCTCATTCAGATGGTAAGACATGGTATCTGTCTGTCTGTCTGTCTGTCTGTCTGTCTGTCTGTCTGTCTGTCTGTCTGTCTGTCTGTCTGTCTGTCTGTCTGTCTGTCTGTCTGTCTGTCTGTCTGTACTGTCTGTCTGTAACCTGTCTGTCTGTACTGTCTGTCTGTACCTGTATGTCTGTCTGTCTGTCTGTCTGTCTGTCTGTCTGTCTGTCTGTCTGTCTGTCTGTCTGTCTGTCTGTCTGTCTGTCTGTACCTGTCTGTCTGTCTGTCTGTCTGTCTGTCGTCTGTCTGTCTGTCTGTCTGTCTGTCTGTCTGTCTGTCTGTCTGTCTGTCTGTACCTGTATGTCTGTCTGTCTGTCTGTCTGTCTGTCTGTCTGTCTGTCTGTCTGTCTGTCTGTCTGTCTGTCTGTCTGTCTGTCTGTCTGTCTGTCTGTCTGTCTGTCTGTCTGTCTGTCTGTCTGTCTGTCTGTCTGTCTGTCTGTCTGTCTGTACCTGTATGTCTGTCTGTACCTGTCTGTACCTGCCTGTCTGCCTGTTAGTACTGGATGTTTTATTATTACAATTTAAAAAACAGTGCAGTGTATTTATATAGGATATCCAAAAATACTTGATATAAGTTGTTTGAAAAGTTCTGGAGCCCTCAGATCAAGGGGTTTGGAAGAGAGTGCTAGCCACTGCCAGGTAAATGCTGGTTCATCTTTGCCAATATTATTCAACATGTCGCAAATATGTTAGGAAAAAGTAATGATCCATTCCCAGTGTATTTTTGATGTGATTTACCCATTTCCATTCTAATTGAGTATAGCTAGTCTTGTGATAAAACATCAAATAGTCAGCTTGAAATAATTCATTTGAAACAATATTAAATAATACTTTCATTGTCAGTCATGCCTTTTGACCAAGCCCCTGAAAACTTGACCTGTTGCTGATACAACATCATAAACTGAGTGGATTCTGAACGCATCATCAATAATGGACGACCCATTGTGGTTTAATGGTTTCTGCTGGTTCTGTGATATGAGAATCTATAGAAATAGATTTATGAATAATGATGACAGTGTCAGAGATAGATGGCTCCTGCGTTTTAAAATGAAGAGTTGAGGTTATTGGGTAGATATTGCGTTACATACTTCATTTTATTATTAGCCCCATCATTCCACTGTGAAATAGGCTTAAAATAAAAAGCCGGCCTTCGTATTTCTCAAAAGTATTTCTCATTCACGGCTGACTTTGGCCTTGAGGTTAGGAGAAGGTAACTCAACTTCATAAAGTACCAGGGGCTTGAATGATTGACGACTTCCAGTGGACAAGTTGTATCTGTTGCACATGGTAGCGCCACACTCCTACACAGTACACACACATAGCAAAGCAAAGAGTACACACACACCATATTGCCTCCCCCCTAGAGTACCTCTGGTCCACCATACTCTCAGTTGGTATTTCTGAGTGAGTGAACTGAGTGAACACACACACATAGGAACACACTGCAAGCCTCCCCTCTGGCCATGTAAATCACACAGATGGCATAGGAGAACAGACCCACTGGGAGGGCCTTTTAAACGCTTTATGCCAGCACGCCCCATGGTGCTGCATGGAGCCCACTCTGTGTTTACCCCTGGCCACAGACACGCAGACAGCCTGTACCCAGACCCAGGATTCATCCACCTCCACAGCCCCAGTCTCAGCCCCAGCCAAGCTGTCCCTCTGAGCCGTAGGGGAGTGACTCAATCTACCAGCCCCACCCACCTCCCTCCACCACAATCACTACCACCACCACCACCACTCAGTACACCAGCAGCCCAGACTGCTAGCCTTATGTCAACATATTTCTGCATAAAAACAGTGAGCTGAGAGCATGACAATGTGCCTGTCTGGAAGTCAGCGACCTGCAGTTGAACCACACTCAACCTCTGTCTGAACAGGCTTCTGTTTGACTGGGGCTTTGTTTGTGTGTTTGTGTGTGTGTAAATTAATACATTTGTTATGGGGAGGGGGAGTATGCTGTGTTATTATGGGGGAGGGGGAGTATGTTGTGTTATTATGGGGGGGGTGGGGCTGAACAGAGTGTGTCACAACAGGGTCTGAAACACAAACCTGCTCTCTCGGTGACCTCCACTTGTGGTCTGTCACAAACAGATTGCACACTAAAAACAGCCATGACTTGGAAGGAGACAACCAACCTCTAATCAGTGTTATACTGCTGATATAGGCCTTCCTCCTTTCACAGCGATAGCAAAGGATTTTATGGGAATTTATGCAAATACATACAATTTAGCATGAACTCCCAAACTCTGTGCCTGATAATATGCAATTTTACAGCGACTGTAAATTAACATTTGCTCCGCATGTTGAAGAATGTTTAGGAATAAATCTAGCCCTTCACCAGCACAGTGCATCAAGAAGATGTATGTGTTTTGAACACATGTTAAATGCAGACTTCAACAACACAGGCAGGTGTCCTAGTAAATACACCTCAGGATCCCTCTCAATGTTACTTACTGACAAAGAATTAGAGTATGCCTGGGAGAGTTTGTGTGTGTTTGCGTCTGTGTGTGCGTGTGCGTGTGTGAGTGAGCACTCGGCACTCTGAGGGCAGCAGCAGCACTCTGAGGGCAGCAGCAGAACTCTGAGGGCAGCAGCAGAACTCTGATGGCAGCAGCAGCACTCTGAGGGCAGCAGCAGAACTCTGAGGGCAGCAGCAGCACTCTGAGGGCAGCAGCAGCACTCTGAGGGCAGCAGCAGCACTCTGAGGGCAGCAGCAGCACTCTGAGGGCAGCAGCAGCACTCTGAGGGCAGCAGCAGAACTCTGAGGGCAGCCGCAGCACTCTGAGGGCAGCCGCAGCACTCTGAGGGCAGCAGCAGATCTCTGAGGGCAGCATTAGAGGGCAGCACTGCCACACGTCAGTCCACTAGTTGCTCCCCTCTCCTCTTTCAGCCCACTTTAATAGCTTTGATTTCATGCATTGGATTCATTGCATGTTATTTCTTATCCTTCTTTAGATGCATCTACTACCACTGTTGAGTAAACAGGATATTGATGTAAAGCCTGCTGAGCAGGTGTTAACTCTTGTCTGTTTTGACTTAGTATTGTTCAGATGCCAATACTATCAGCACAGGACTGCACAGTGAGACTAAAGAGCCTTTCAGTGGTGGGTTTGGCTTGAGCAGGGAGTTTAGAATGCCGGGCCTTTTGGGATAGAACTGGGGGCGGGCTCTTTCTGGATCATTGTTTGGGATTTCGGCATTTGGCTCGTGCTGAGTGGCGGCCGGCGTACAAAAGAGGGGCAGGATTAGGCCCTCTCTGCGCCCCTGGCCCCTTAGCCCCATGGGACTGGGGAAGAGGAGAAGAGGGCAGCAACGAATCAGCGGTGAAAGGAGCCTAAACCCCAGTGATTACGCCCCTAGCTTTTAGCTTTTACTGAAATAGAGGACTGGGTGGGGACTGGAGGGAGAAGCCCTGAGCTGAGCTCAGTTTCATTACTAGGTCACAGTGATGTGATGGGTTCCTATAGAAGGTCCATTGCTTATAACCCAAAGTGTCTCTCTCTCACTCGCTGATGAAGCTTCAAAGCCCCCTACCCTAGCCCCCTAGCCTAGCCCCTTAGCCTAGCCCACTAGCCTAGCAGGTCCCTAGCCTAGCCCGTTAGTATAGCTCCCTAGGTCCTAGCCTAGATCCCTAGTCTAACCCCCTAGCCTCTAATGTCCACAGCAGGCACACATCAGGGCAGGGCCACTATACCTAACCTAGCTCCCTAGCCTCTAATGTCTACAGCAGGCATTCTCATCAGGACCACTATACCTAACCCCCTAGCCTTAGGCTCGCTCCCTAGCCTCCTAGCCTAGCTCCCTAGTCTAACCCCTTAGCCTCTAATGTCCACAGCAGGCACTCATCGGGGCAGGGCCACTATACCTAACTATACCTAGCCTCCTAGCCTCTAATGTCAACAGCAGACACTCTCATTAAGGCAGGGCCACTATACCTAGCCTGGTCCCACATCTGTTTGTTTTGTATAGCCAACTCATATGTTTGTTATTGCTAAATAATGATCATAGGAGTTCGCTATACAGCACAACCAGACATGATACCAGGCTACTATTACACCTAGTTGCACAGAGAGTCCTTCCATGGATGGTTCATCAGTCAGTCAGCACTGTTTGACACAGAAATATAGAAATGGAACAGAAACTATGGAACTGCCTATCACAGTAATCCCCCCATATGTACCTTCAGCACAGACCTGCGTTATTTTTTATCAGTCTCAGGATACATTCTAAATCTCCTTCCGAGACGTCATCATGGCTCTTATTCAGCACCAATATGGGCTGAGCTGTCCATGGAATAGCAGCATGGCAAAGGGAGTGTCCCAAATTGATTCCTATTCCCTTTATAGTGCACTACTTTTGACCAGGCCCTATGGGATGGGGTGCCATTTGGGACGGAGACACTCATTACAGAGTATGAAGAAGTGGAATGGAAGAGGGAAGGGAAGACGAGACAGCTGAGTTAATGGAGATTTCTCCCACTGATTGATATGTCACTCATCGCTGCCATGGCAGCCTGTCACTATCAGTGGTATTTGACACCTGGCAACATGAAGAGAAGGGAAATACAGAGATGATGATGACAGGGAAATGGTGAAGGAACCAAATCCAGTTTGAGACCAGATTGAACCAAAGAATAAAGTGAAAATTAAAGAGGGATGTTTATCACCTTTTGGAATGGTTATTTTCTAGACTGACAAGGCTGTAGTTAGCATGCTAGTGGCTAGGCTGTAGTTAGCCTGCTAGTGGCTAGGCTGTCGTTAGCCTGCTAGTGGCTAGGTTGTCGTTAGCCTGCTGGTGGCTAGGGTGTTTTTAGCCTGCTAGTGGCTAGGCTGTCGTTAGCCTGCTGGTGACTAGGCTGTCGTTAGCCTGCTGGTGACTAGGCTGTCGTTAGCCTGCTGGTGGCTAGGCTGTCGTTAGCCTGCTGGTGGCTAGGCTGTCGTTAGCCTGCTGGTGGCTAGGCTGTCGTTAGCCTGCTGGTGGTTTGGCTGTCATTAGCCTGCTGGTGGCTAGGCTGTAGTTAGCCTGCTTGTGGCTAGGCTGTAGTTAGCATGTTAGTGGCTTGGATGTCTTTAGCCTGCTAGTGGCTTGGCTGTTGTTTGCCTGCTGGTGGCTTGGCTGTCGTTAACCTGCTGGTGGCTAGGCTGTAGTTAGCATGTTAGTGGCTTGGATGTCTTTAGCCTGCTAGTGGCTTGGCTGTGGTTAGCCTGCTGGTGGCTAGGCTGTAGTTAGCATGCTAGTGGCTTGGCTGTAGGTCAGTGGAAGGGGAGGGGAGAACAGCTCATAATAATGGCTGGAATGGAATAAATGGAATGGTATTCTACTCCATCCCAGCCATTATTACAAGCCATCCTCCCCTCACAGCTTCCACTACTGTAGTTAGCAGAAGTGGTTTGGAGATTACACACAGGACCAGGTGATGATGAGTCAGTCTAATCACGTCACAGTGGTTTACTTGTGTTATCTCATTACAGGTGTCAAGGTTGACATTTCCCTAAGAGCAGAAACCAATAGATTTTCTGAAAATAAAGTACAGTAGAGCTGAATAGAACAGTTGTATAAAAGCAGTAACCATAATTAACACGACTGGTCTTGTGTTGTGTAGAAGTATTGCAGAAAGCTATCCCAGATGAGCACCCCATTCCTGGAGAACTTTTGGTAGCCCCGGCACATCGTAATAATATTCAGTTGACTCTGGGTTCGCGCCCAGGCTCTGTCATAACCAGCCGGGAGGTCCGTGTGCCGTCGCACAATTGGCCTAGCGTCGTCCGGGTTAGGGAGGGTTTGGCCGGTAGGGATATCCTTGTCTCATCGCGCACCAGCGACTCCTGTGGCGGGCCGGGCGCAGTGCGCGCTAACCAAGGTTGCCAGGTGCACGGTGTTTCCTCCGACACATTGGTGCGGCTGGCTTCCAGGTTGGATGCGCGCTGTGTTAAGAAGCAGTGCGGCTTGGTTGGGTTGTGTATCGGAGGACGCATTACCTTCAACCTTCGTCTCTCCCAAGCCTGTACGGGAGTTGTAGCGATGAGACGAGATAGTAGCTACTAAAACAATTGGATACCACGAAATTGGGGAGAAAAAATAATAATAAATAAAGAATATTCAGTTGTCTTTGTGTGTGTTCCCTGTTATGTAGCTGCCGTGTGAGGATGTGGAGGTGTATGAGGAGACCAGTCAGTGCCTGTCCCTGCTGATGCAGCTGTATGGAGGGGACAGCCCTGACTCCCTCAGCCCCCTGAACCTCCAGAGCCTCAGCCACGCGCTGCAGCTCCAGACCCAGCCTAAACAACACAGACTACTGCTCCGTATCATCAAACGCCTGGTGAGTAGAGAACCCTCCTGTAACGGCTCTCTTCTATCTCCTCCTCTGACGAAGAGGTAGAACAAGGATCGGACCAAAATGCAGCGTGATGATGATTCATGATATATTTTAATGAAGGAAAACCTATACATACAGAAACTACAAAACTAACGAAATGAAATAATGAAAACCGAAACAGCCCTATCTGGTGAATATAAAACACTAAGACAAGAACAATCACCCACGAAAACACTCACAGAATATGGCTGCCTATAAATATGGTTCCCAATCAGAGACAACGAGAATCACCTGACTCTGATTGAGAACCTCAGGCAGCCATAGACTATGCTAGACACCCCTACTCAGCCACAATCCCAATACCTACTAAAACCCCCAATACCACAACACAACACAAAATAACCCCATGTCACACCCTGGCCTGACCAAAATAATATATAAACACAAAATACTAAGACCAGGGCGTGACACCTCCCACCTATAGCACTAGTTACAGCTTAAGATACTACTGTGTTATAATAGTAGCAGTAGCAGTAGTAGCAGTAGTAGTAGTAGCAGTAGTAGGAGTAGTAGTAGTAGTAGTAGTAGCAGTAGTAGTAGTAGTAGCAGTAGTAGCAGCAGCAGTAGTAGTAGTAGCAGCAGCAGCAGTAGTAGTAGTAAGAGTAGTAGTAGTATCAATAGTAGTAGTAGCAGCAGTAGTAGTAGCAGCAGTAGCAGTAGTAGTAGTAGCAGCAGTAGTAGCAGCAGCAGTAGTAGTAGTAGCAACAGTAGTATTAGGAGTAGCAGCAGTAGGAGTAGCAGTAGTAGTAGTAGTAGTAGTAGTAGTAGTAGTAGTAGTAGTAGCAGCAGCAGCAGTAGTAGTAAGAGTAGTAGTAGTAGTAGCAGCAGTAGCAGTAGTAGCAGTAGTAGCAGTAGTAGTAGCAGCAGTAGTAGTAGTAGTAGTAGGAGTAGCAGCAGTAGGAGTAGCAGTGGTAGTAGTAGTAGTAGTAGTAGTAGTAGTAGTAGTAGTAGTAGCAGTAGCAGCAGTATCAGTAGTAGTAGTAGTATAGTGTAGTAGCAGTAGTAGTATAGTGTGTTACCATACTTCATAGATTTGTTCATCACTCAGAGGAAGCCTGCAAGCCGAGGCTATAGCAGCAGTAGTAGTAGTAGTAGTATAGTGTAGTAGCAGTAGTAGTATAGTGTGTTACCATACTTCATAGACTTGTTCATCACTCAGAGGAAGCCTGCAAGCCGAGGCTATAGTAGTAGTAGTAGTAGTAGTAGTAGTAGTATAGTGTAGTAGCAGTAGTAGTATAGTGTAGTAGCAGTAGTAGTATAGTGTGTTACCATACTTCATAGACTTGTTCATCACTCAGACTTGAATCATCTGCAAGCCACAGGCTATAGTAGTAGTAGTGAGTTTCCCCCAGTTTAGTAGTAGTAGTTTCAGTGTAGCACCATAGTAATCATTTACCAGCAGCAGTAGCAGTAGTAGTCTAGTGTGTTACCATACTTCATAGACTTGTTCATCACTCAGAGGAAGCCTGCAAGCCGAGGCTATAGCAGTAGTAGTAGTAGTATAGTGTAGTAGCAGTAGTAGTATAGTGTGTTACCATACTTCATAGATTTGTTCATCACTCAGAGGAAGCCTGCAAGCCGAGGCTATAGCAGCAGTAGCAGTAGTAGTAGTAGTAGTAGTAGTATAGTGTAGTAGCAGCAGTAGCAGTAGTAGTGGTAGTAGAAAACAGTGCAGTGCACGCTAACCAAGGTCGCCAGGTGCACGGTGTTTCCTCTGACACATGTTAAGATGCAGTGCGGCTTGGTTGGGTTGTGTTTTTTGTGTTTTGTGTGTGTGGAAAGAACATCTGTCTGAAGACAGGACGGCTGGGCGGCTGTGGAAAGAACATCTGTCTGAAGACAGGATGGCTGGGCGGCTGTGGAAAGAACATCTGTCTGAAGACAGGAGGGCTGGGCGGCTGTGGAAAGAACATCTGTCTGAAGACAGGACGGCTGGGCATTTGTGTGGAGTCCATTTGATGTAACATGGACATGTAACATAGTCACTACAACGTGATTTGTTGCTCCTGCTGAAACAAGCCAGGTGCTGGGGGAAGACACGGTGGTCATTTTGCTGTCCAATAACTGTCATCCATAATTCCATGACGATCACAGCCCTAGCAGCGACTCCACTCTGTTGTTTTGTTGATGAGAAAAGTCATGTGTTTCTCAGCCTCCCTGTCCCATTATTTGGTGGTCCACCAATCAGCAGCCTTTTATAGAACTCCACTGTCAGAGGTGTCAGCAGCACCTCGAAAGAGAGAGGGAAAGAGAGATAGAGGGAAAGAGCGATTAAAGGAAGAGAGAGCCAGTTTGTGTGTGTGTGTGTTCATGTGTGCGTATGCTTGTGTGTATGTTCTTCTCTACTGGATAGGTCGGGTGGCTGGGGGCCACGAACTGTACTGTTGTTCCAGTGTTTGTGGTGGGGAGTGATTCAGAGCTGACCTGGAGGAATGGCAGGGCAGCTGACCTCAAGCCTGCCTTGTTGTCTCTCTCTCTCTCCCTGGGGGTGGGAAATCGGGGGACTATCCATTCCAAAATAACTCCTGTGAAGAAAAAAGTGAGAAATATGGAAGTAATACTGTACAGGAGCCACAGTTACAGTGATTGGGCTTCAGGAATGTCATCACTTCACTCACTGTTTTCTGCTTTAATTGATGCATTATTTGAAACAGTCTTTAACCTGTTGTTTCAGCTCAGATACCCAGACTACAATGCACTTATGTGATGTGAGCCTATGCAGTTACTTACTGTATCAGGGACCATGAATTGATATTGTGGTCTGGTTGTATGTTCAGGCTTTTTGATATGTCTCAAAAGTGTCTCCACCCTGACTGATGACTGAATGTAATGGATAACAACACCGTGAGACATTGCTTTTTGATATCAGTATGAAAGCAATTAGTTGGGAAATGGGAGATTTTCAAAGGAGCCTCTGGGCAGGAAGAAAGAGAGTGATGTTTGATATTAGGTTTGTTGCCAAGCAACTCCCAACCTTTACATTTCAACTGAAGCTCTGTTAAGGACATTGTTAAGGTAAACCATCCAAGGGTAAATGCTCTGGAAAGAATTGCTGTACTTTATAGGGAATAGGGTGCCATTTGGGATTCACATATTGTTGACTGGTCTGTGTCTATACTCTCTATGTAATGATTGTATTGGGGAGGAGAGGTAAGGTAGTCAGTAGCCAGCAGAAGATGGGTAACTGGAAGAGGAGGAGTGAAGGGTCTGAGTGACAGAGGAGAAAGAGAAGACGTCATTTTGTGGCGAGTGCCCCTTCACCTCATTACTGTGTTAACCAACCTGCTCTCTCTCCTTTTCTCTTTCACTTTTACCCCCTCCTTCCTTCCTTCTCTCTCACTCTCTTTTTCTCTCTCATTGATGTCCTGTGGTTTCTCACCTCTCAGCCTGTTACCTTCCACAGCAGGAATCCCTAGGGCTGTAGACCAGACTTCTCTCTGCCTCCTCTCTGTCCTCACCCCACCATCCACTTCATGTAGCAGTAATACAGCCCACCACTGGATCTTCTAAGCTTACAATCTTAAAAAAAAAAGGTTCCAAAAGGGTTCTTTGGCTGTCCCCATAGGAGAACCCTTTTTGGTTCCAGGTAGAACCCTTTATGGTTCCAGGTAGGACCCTTTCCATCGAGGGTTCTACATGAAACCCAAAAGGGTTCTACCTGGAACCAAAATGGGATCTTCAAAGGGTTATCCAATGGGGACAGCCGAAGAACCCTTTTAGGTTCTAGAAAGCACCTTTGTTTTCTAAGAGTGTAGAGAGCCATCACATTCTCTTGAGTCACTGATGTAATATAGTGGTCATTTGTGGTGCTGTCTGCCGGTATGATGCATTTTACCAAAAGTTTGTTTTGGGGAAGAGTTTTCCTTTAAGTGCCTGCAGTGCCTATGTGTTTTTTATTTTCTTATTTGGATGGTTTGTGTATTATAGATACAGGCTACATTCTACAGGACATTATGTATTATAGATACAGGCTACATTATACAGGACATGATGTATTATAGATACAGGCTACATTATACAGGACATGATGTATTATAGATACAGGCTACATTATACAGGACATGATGTATTATAGATACAGGCTACATTATACAGGACATGATGTATTATAGATACAGGCTACATTATACAGGACATGATGTATTATAGATACAGGCTACATTCTACAGGACATGATGTATTATAGATACAGGCTACATTCTACAGGACATGATGTATTATAGATACAGGCTACATTATACAGGACATGATGTATTATAGATACAGGCTACATACAGGACATGATGTATTATAGATACAGGCTACATTATACAGGACATGATGTATTATAGATACAGGCTACATTATACAGGACATGATGTATTATAGATACAGGCTACATTCTACAGGACATGATACAGGCTACATTATACAGGACATGATGTATTATAGATACAGGCTACATTATACAGGACATGATGTATTATAGATACAGGCTACATTCTACAGGACATGATGTATTATAGATACAGGCTACATTATACAGGACATGATGTATTATAGATACAGGCTACATTATACAGGACATGATGTATTATAGATACAGGCTACATTCTACAGGACATGATGTATTATAGATACAGGCTACAGGACATGATGTATTATAGATACAGGCTACATTCTACAGGACATGATGTATTATAGATACAGGCTACATTCTACAGGACATGATGTATTATAGATACAGGCTACATTATACAGGACATGATGTATTATAGATACAGGCTACATTATACAGGACATGATGTATTATAGATACAGGCTACATTATACAGGACATGATGTATTATAGATACAGGCTACATTATACAGGACATGATGTATTATAGATACAGGCTACATTATACAGGACATGATGTATTATAGATACAGGCTACATTCTACAGGACATGATGTATTATAGATACAGGCTACATTCTACAGGACATGATGTATTATAGATACAGGCTACATTATACAGGACATGATGTATTATAGATACAGGCTACATTCTACAGGACATGATGTATTATAGATACAGGCTACATTATACAGGACATGATGTATTATAGATACAGGCTACATTCTACAGGACATGATGTATTATAGATACAGGCTACATTCTACAGGACATGATGTATTATAGATACAGGCTACATTATACAGGACATGATGTATTATAGATACAGGCTACATTATACAGGACATGATGTATTATAGATACAGGCTACATTATACAGGACATGATGTATTATAGATACAGGCTACATTATACAGGACATGATGTATTATAGATACAGGCTACATTATACAGGACATGATGTATTATAGATACAGGCTACATTATACAGGACATGATGTATTATAGATACAGGCTACATTATACAGGACATGATGTATTATAGATACAGGCTACATTCTACAGGACATGATGTATTATAGATACAGGCTACATTCTACAGGACATGATGTATTATAGATACAGGCTACATTCTACAGGACATGATGTATTATAGATACAGGACATGATGTATTATAGATACAGGCTACATTATACAGGACATGATGTATTATAGATACAGGCTACATTATATGTATTATAGATACAGGCTACATTATACAGGACATGATGTATTATAGATACAGGCTACATTATACAGGACATTATGTATTATAGATACAGGCTACATTCTACAGGACATGATGTATTATAGATACAGGCTACATTCTACAGGACATGATGTATTATAGATACAGGCTACATTCTACAGGACATGATGTATTATAGATACAGGCTACATTATACAGGACATGATGTATTATAGATACAGGCTACATTATACAGGACATGATGTATTATAGATACAGGCTACATTATACAGGACATTATGTATTATAGATACAGGCTACATTATACAGGACATGATGTATTATAGATACAGGCTACATTCTACAGGACATGATGTATTATAGATACAGGCTACATTATACAGGACATGATGTATTATAGATACAGGCTACATTATACAGGACATGATGTATTATAGATACAGGCTACATTATACAGGACATGATGTATTATAGATACAGGCTACATTATACAGGACATGATGTATTATAGATACAGGCTACATTATACAGGACATGATGTATTATAGATACAGGCTACATTATACAGGACATGATGTATTATAGATACAGGCTACAGGACATGATGTATTATAGATACAGGCTACATTCTACAGGACATGATGTATTATAGATACAGGCTACATTAGATACAGGACATGATGTATTATAGATACAGGCTACATTCTACAGGACATGATGTATTATAGATACAGGCTACATTATACAGGACATGATGTATTATAGATACAGGCTACATTATACAGGACATGATGTATTATAGATACAGGCTACATTATACAGGACATGATGTATTATAGATACAGGCTACATTCTACAGGACATGATGTATTATAGATACAGGCTACATTCTACAGGACATGATGTATTATAGATACAGGCTACATTATACAGGACATGATGTATTATAGATACAGGCTACATTCTACAGGACATGATGTATTATAGATACAGGCTACATTCTACAGGACATGATGTATTATAGATACAGGCTACATTCTACAGGACATGATGTATTATAGATACAGGCTACATTCTACAGGACATGATGTATTATAGATACAGGCTACATTCTACAGGACATGATGTATTATAGATACAGGCTACATTATACAGGACATGATGTATTATAGATACAGGCTACATTATACAGGACATGATGTATTATAGATACAGGCTACATTCTACAGGACATGATGTATTATAGATACAGGCTACATTTACAGGACATGATGTATTATAGATACAGGCTACATTCTACAGGACATATGTATTATAGATACAGGCTACATTACTACAGGACATGATGTATTATAGATACAGGCTACATTCTACAGGACATTATGTATTATAGATACAGGCTACATTATACAGGACATTATGTATTATAGATACAGGCTACATTCTACAGGACATTATGTATTATAGATACAGGCTACATTCTACAGGACATTATGTATTATAGATACAGGCTACATTCTACAAGACATGATCCTCGATTGCTTCATTCAGGTTTGATTCATTTTCTGACAAAGTGAGTAATCACCCGTATAGAAATACCTGCCATGCTGCACTATACAATTTACAACACAAAACCCTCAGGCTAAGCCAGATATATATTTAAAACCTGTTATATTGCTGTATCTTCTGCCTTAAAGCGATCTCATTCTCCTTTATCCAGTCCAAGCTGCGGCAGGTTAACATGCCACCTTGTACTTTTGAATGCAGCAGTTTTATTGATTTGGTCAACTGTAGCTATCAGTAAAGTATGAAGACTCATGAAAACATTACTTCACATTATAGCAGTAGATAGACTTACCTTTCAATTTAGTCTTTCCAAATTAACCTTCACCTAATTTAGCCTGCTCTTTGTGATGGAAAATTGCAAAACAATATTCATATCACTATGGTGATGTGTAACAAAAGTCTCTAATCTATTATAAAATGCAAGCTATATTTCACTATGTTGTGGATAATGGATAACTCAATCCCAAAGATTTAGGCAGAGACTATTTAAGGTATAATATAAAAATATTTAATACAAGCAGCTATGAGGGAGATCTGTCTAATTTACAGTCAGGGAAGAACTCACTAGGGAGATGGTCCGTCATATAGAGGAGGGCTGATAATACAATCATGTTGTTTACACAACAGTTATTTTATACGAGCAACAGTTCCAGAACACAATGGCCTTGTGTTAGGGTGCAGACATAACAGGAGTCTATGAAAAGCAGAACATCACAGTTCAACACAGAAGAGAACAGCTCAGCCCAAATTCTGCCACCACAACTATAACGGTTGTAAAACACATTTCAATTCACTTCTTCACTGTGTTCTAGGTTACCCTATTACAGCTAAACCTTGCACCTGGCTCTATCTGACTTTAACAAGGGGCCCCGGGGCTAATTTATCATCAGACATGTTACTATACTCTGTGCTGCTCTCTCGCTGCTCTCCCGCTCAATGAAAGGTTATTAACAATTTACAGGCCGTAGTCTCTGGACACTCCTCTTGCTCCGTGAAGACGGATCCAACCCGAGGTCTTCTCCTGCTATCTCCTTTACCCTCTCTACTAATGAGCTGCAGTGTGTTCTTAGCATTGTGAATAAAATATCACACTTCTCCCCCTAAAATAAAGACCTTGCTACTCCACCACTGCTGCTTTGTCTTGGATGGCACGGCAGTGAGTCTCTGTGTAAGTAGCTGTAACAGAGGATGGCTCGGCAGTGAGTCTCTGTGTAAGTAGCTGTAACAGAGGATGGCTCGGCAGTGAGTCTCTGTGTAAGTAGCTGTAACAGAGGATGGCTCGGCAGTGAGTCTCTGTGTAAGTAGCTGTAACAGAGGATGGCTGTAACAGAGGATGGCACGGCAGTGAGTCTCTGTGTAAGTAGCTGTAACAGAGGATGGCACGGCAGTGAGTCTCTGTGTAAGTAGCTGTAACAGAGGAGAGTGATGGCTGTAACAGAGGACGGCAGTGAGTCTCTGTGTAAGTAGCTGTAACAGAGGATGGCACGGCAGTGAGTCTCTGTGTAAGTAGCTGTAACAGAGGATGGCACGGCAGTGAGTCTAGCTGTAACAGAGGATGGCATGGCAGTGAGTCTCTGTGTAAGTAGCTGTAACAGAGGATGGCACGGCAGTGAGTCTCTGTGTAAGTAGCTGTAACAGAGGATGGCAGTGAGTCTCTGTGTAAGTAGCTGTAACAGAGGATGCTCGGCAGTGAGTCTCTGTGTAAGTAGCTGTAACAGAGGATGGCATGGTAGTGAGTGTCTGTGTAAGTAGCTGTAACAGAGGATGGCACGGCAGTGAGTCTCTGTGTAAGTAGCTGTAACAGAGGTGAGTCTGTCTGTGTAAGTAGCTGTAACTGTAACAGAGGATGGCTGTAACAGAGGATGGCAGTGAGTGTCTGTAGTGTAACAGAGGAAGTGAGCTGTAAGTAGCTGTAACAGAGGATGGCGGCAGTGAGTCTCTGTGTAAGTAGCTGTAACAGAGGATGTCGGCAGTGAGTCTGTGTAAGTAGCTGTAACAGAGGATGGCACGGTAGTGAGTCTCTGTGTAAGTAGCTGTAACAGAGGATGGCACGGCAGTGAGTCTCTGTGTAAGTAGCTGTAACAGAGGATGGCACGGCAGTGAGTCTCTGTGTAAGTAGCTGTAACAGAGGATGGCACGGCAGTGAGTCTCTGTGTAAGTAGCTGTAACAGAGGATGGCACGGCAGTGAGTCTCTGTGTAAGTAGCTGTAACAGAGGATGGCACGGTAGTGAGTCTCTGTGTAAGTAGCTGTAACAGAGGATGGTAGTGAGTCTCTGTGTAAGTAGCTGTAACAGAGGATGGCACTGTGTAAGTAGCTGTAACAGAGTGAGTCTGAGTCTGTGTAAGTAGCTAGCTGCACGGAGTGAACAGAGCACGGTAGTGAGTGTCTGTGAGTAGCTGTAACAGAGGATGGCACGGCAGTGAGTCTGTCTGTGTAAGTAGCTGTAACAGAGGATGGCACGGTAGTGAGTCTGTCTGTGTAAGTAGCTGTAACAGAGGATGGCACGGTAGTGAGTCTGTCTGTGTAAGTAGCTGTAACAGAGGATGGCACGGTAGTGAGTCTGTCTGTGTAAGTAGCTGTAACAGAGGATGGCACGGTAGTGAGTCTGTCTGTGTAAGTAGCTGTAACAGAGGATGGCATGGTAGTGAGTCTGTCTGTGTAAGTAGCTGTAACAGAGGATGGCGGCAGTGAGTCTGTCTGTGTAAGTAGCTGTAGTGAGTCTGTCTGTGTAAGTAGCTGTAACAGAGGATGGCACAGAGGATAGTGAGTCTGTCTGTAACAGAGGATAAGTAGCTGCTGTAACAGAGGATGGCACGGTAGTGAGTCTGTCTGTGTAAGTAGCTGTAACAGAGGATGGCAGTCTGTCTGTGTAAGTAGCTGTAACAGAGGATGGCATGGTAGTGAGTGGCACGGTAGTGAGTCTGTGTAAGTGGCTGTAACAGAGGATGGCACGGTAGTGAGTCTGTCTGTGTAAGTAGCTGTAACAGAGGATGGCACGGTAGTGAGTCTGTCTGTGTAAGTAGCTGTAACAGAGGATGGCACGGTAGTGAGTCCAATTTTATTTGTCACATACACACGGTCAGCAGATGTTAATGCGAATGTAGCGAAATGTTTGTGCTTCTAGTTCCGACCATGCAGTAATATCTAACAAGTAATCTAACAATTTCACAACAACTGCCTTACACACACAAGTGTAAAGGAATGAATAAGAACATGTACATAAAGATATATGAATGAGCGCTGGCCGAACGGCATAGGCAAGATGCAGTAGATGGTATAGAGTACAGTATATACATATGAGATGAGTAATGTAGGATATGTAGACATTATATAAAGTGACATTGTTTAAAGTGACTAGTGAGACATTTACTACATCAATTGTTCATTATTAAAGTGACTAGAGATGAGTCAGTATGTTGGCAGCAGCCACTCAAAGTTAGTGATGGCTGTTTAACAGTCTGATGACCTTGAGATAGAAGCTCTTTTTCAGTCTCTCAGTCCCTGCTTTGATGCACCTGTACTGACATCGCCTTCTTGATGATAGCGGGGTGAACAGGCAGTGGCTTGGGTGGTTGTTGTCCTTGATGATCTTTTTGGCCTTCCTGTGACATCGGGTGGTGTAGGTGTCCTGGAGGGCAGGTAGTTTGCCCCCGGTGATGTGTTGTGCCGTACCACGCGGTGATACAGCCCGACAGGATGCTATCGATTGTGCATCTGTAAACGTTTGGGAGTGTTTTTGGTGACAAGCCGAATTTCTTTAGCCTCCTGAGGTTGAAGAGGTGCTGCTGCGCCTTCTTCACCACGCTTTCTGTGTGGGTGGATCGTTTAGTTTGTCCGTGATGTGTAGGCCGAGGAACTTTAAACTTTACACCTGCCCCACTACTGTCCCATTGATGTGGATAGGGGGGTGCTCCCTCTGCTGTTTCCTGAAGTCCACAATCATCTCCTTTGTTTTGTTGACGTTGAGTGTGAGGTTACTTTCCTGACACCACACTCCGAGGGCCCTCACCTCCTCCCTGTAGGCCGTCTCGTCGTCGTTGGTAATCAAGCCTACCACTGTAGTGTCGCCTGCAAACTTGATGATTGAGTTGGAGGCGTGCATGGCCACGCAGTCATGGGTGAACAGGGAGTACAGGAGAGGGCTGAGAATGCACCCTTGTGGGGCCCCAGTGTTGAGAATCCGCGGGGTGGAGATGTTGTTTCCTACCCTCACCACCTGGGGGCGGCCCGTCAGAAAGCCCAGGACCCAGTTGCACAGGGCGGGGTCAAGACCCGGGGTCACGAGCTTAATGACGAGTTTGGAGGGTACTATGGTGTTAAATGCTGAGCTGTAGTCGATGAACAGCATTCTTACATAGGTATTCCTCTTGTCCAGATGGGTTAGGGCAGTGTGCAGTGTGATTGCGATTGCATCGTCTGTGGACCTATTGGGGCGGTAAGCATATTGGAGTGGGTCTAGGGTGTCAGGTAGGGTGGAGGTGATATGGTCCTTGACTGGTCTCTCAAAGCACTTCATGATGACGGAAGTGAGTGCTACAGGGCGATAGTCATTTAGCTCAGTTACCTTAGCTTTCTTGGGAACAGGAACAATGGTGGCCCTCTTGAAGCAATGTGGGAGCAGCAGACTGGGATAAGGATTGTAAGTAGTTGTAACATCGTGTGGCTCGGCAGTGAGTCGGTCTGTGTAAGTAGCTGTAACATGGAAATATGAGGATGCAGTGTAACAGTATAACTTTAGACCGTCCCCTCGCCCATACCCGGGCGCAAACCAGGGACCCTCTGCACACATCAACAACAGTCACCCACGAAGCATCGTTACCCATCCCTCCACAAAACCCGCGGCCCTTGCAGAGCAAGGGGAACTACTACTTCAAGGTCTCAGAGCAAGTGACGTCACCGATTGAAACGCTATTTAGCACGCACCACCGCTAACTAAGCTAGCCGTTTCACATCCGTTACAGCAGCAGCGTTGGTATGGTAGTATAGTTATAGCAGTTATTGTGCTTCCTCACCTGGAACCAAACCAGACATTTGTTGTGATTCAATGCTTGTTTTGTACTGTAGTTAAGCTGCTTTTTTAAATGGACAGATAGCTGTACTGCTGTATGGACAGATTCATATTAAGTCCGTTGGTCTAGCGCCAGTTCTGTGTGGTCTTAAGCTCTCCCAATCCTTCCTTCCTATGGAGAAGAGTGGGTGGATGTATAGAACCTCTAATCTGTGGAGAAACTCTTAACAGATTGTGTTTCATCATTCCCTGGTTCCCTGGCAAGTCATTTAAAATGTATATCTGGGCTCACTATTGTGTTGTTCACTAAATCCCTCCTTTTTTCTCTGTAATGGTCTGATCATGGGGCTGAGCTGGAATTACACACACGCACACACACTGGAATTATCATTAACGCTACAGCTTAATTAGCCTGGTTAGTCATTAGGATGCAGAATCAGAGATGGGCTGTCATTTGGGAGGCAGGCGTTGTTGTTGTTGTTGTTTGAGTCTGTATTTTCCGCCTGAGAACACCTGCCCTGGTGGGCGTAAGGGAGAAAGAGCCTGGCTGCTTTGACCCCCTTTTGTGTTCAACTAAAAAGTGCTGTGATGAAAATGCGCCGTAGAGAATGAAGTGGAGGCCTACGCAGCGGCAGTGTGTGTTCTGGCTTGTCTTCATCTGAACATGTGAATGTCCTTGAATGTAGGCTACATCAGTGAGCAAATGCATCTGTGGCAGTTTAAAATGTGGCGCAATGAAAGATGGGTGTGGGAGTCAAGAATGCAAGGTTTGGACCAACACCACCCTATCTGCACCAGTCTTGGTGTTCATCAAGGTTTGGACCAACGCCACCCTTTCTGCACCAGTCTTGGTGTTCATCAAGGTTTGGACCAACGCCACCCTTTCTGCACCATTCTTGGTGTTCATCAAGGTTTGGACCAACACCACCCTATCTGCACCAGTCTTGGTGTTCATCAAGGTTTGGACCAACACCACCCTGTCTACACCAGTCTTCGTGTTCATCAAGGTTTAGACCAACGCCACCCTTTCTGCACCAGTCTTGGTGTTCATCAGGTTTGGACCAACACCACCCTATCTGCACCAGTCTTCTTGTTCATCGGGTTTGGACCAACGCTACCCTATCTGCACCAGTCTTGGTGTTCATCAAGGTTTAGACCAACACCACCCTATCTGCACCAGTCTTCTTGTTCATCGGGTTTGGAAAAACGCCACCCTATCTGCACCAGTCTTGGTGTTCATCAGGTTATGACCAACACCACCCTATCTGCACCAGTCTTCTTGTTCATCGGGTTTGGACCAACGCTACCCTATCTGCACCAGTCTTGGTGTTCATCAAGGTTTGGACCAACACCACCCTATCTGCCCCAGTCTTGGTGTTCATCAAGGTTTAGACCAACACCACCCTATCTGCACCAGTCTTCTTGTTCATCGGGTTTGGAAAAACGCCCCCCTATCTGCACCAGTCTTGGTGTTCATCAGGTTATGACCAACACCACCCTATCTGCACCAGTCTTCTTGTTCATCGGGTTTGGACCAACGCTACCCTATCTGCACCAGTCTTGGTGTTCATCAAGGTTTGGACCAACACAACCCTATCTACACCAGTCTTGGTGTTCATCAAGGTTTGGACCAACGCCACCCTATCTGCACCAGTCTTGGTGTTCATCAAGGTTTGGACCAACACCACCCTATCTACACCAGTCTTGGTGTTCATCAAGGTTTGGACCAACACCACCCTATCTACACCAGTCTTGGTGTTCATCGGGTTTGGACCAACGCCACCCTATCTGCACCAGTCTTCTTGTTCATCGGGTTTGGACCAACGCTACCCTATCTGCACCAGTCTTGGTGTTCATCAAGGTTTGGACCAACACAACCCTATCTACACAAGTCTTGGTGTTCATCAAGGTTTGGACCAACGCCACCCTATCTGCACCAGTCTTGGTGTTCATCAAGGTTTGGACCAACACCACCCTATCTACACCAGTCTTGGTGTTCATCAAGGTTTGGACCAACACCACCCTATCTACACCAGTCTTGGTGTTCATCGGGTTTGGACCAACGCCACCCTATCTGCACCAGTCTTGTTGTTCATCTCAATAGTGTGAAATGAGTTTGGGCTTGACAGGCAGTGGAGGCTCCATTGGAGTGGACAGACCGTAGGATAGGCAGTGGAGGCTCCATTGGAGTGGACAGACCGTAGGATAGGCAGTGGAGGCTCCATTGGAGTGAACAGACCGTAGGATAGGCAGTGGAGGCTCCATTGGAGTGAACAGACCGTAGGATAGGCAGTGGAGGCTCCATTGGAGTGGACAGACCGTAGGATAGGCAGTGGAGGCTCCATTGGAGTGGACAGACCGTAGGATAGGCAGTGGAGGCTCCATTGGAGTGGACAGACCGTAGGACAGGCAGTGGAGGCTCCATTGGAGTGGACAAGACCGTAGGACAGGCAGTGGAGGCTCCATTGGAGTGGACAGACCGTAGGATAGGCAGTGGAGGCTCCATTGGAGTGGACAGACCGTAGGATAGGCAGTGGAGGCTCCATTGGAGTGGACAGACCGAAGGATAGGCAGCGGAGGCTCCATTGGAGTGGACAGACCATAGGATAGGCAGTGGAGGCTCCATTGGAGTGGACAGACCGTAGGATAGGCAGTGGAGGCTCCATTGGAGTGGACAGACCGTAGGATAGGCAGTGGAGGCTCCATTGGAGTGGACAGACTGTAGGATAGGCAGTGGAGGCTCCATTGGAGTGGACAGACCGTAGGATAGGCAGTGGAGGCTCCATTGGAGTGGACAGACCGTAGGATAGGCAGTGGAGGCTCCATTGGAGTGGACAGACCGAAGGATAGGCAGTGGAGGCTCCATTGGAGTGGACAGACCGTAGGATAGGCAGTGGAGGCTCCATTGGAGTGGACAGACCGTAGGATAGGCAGTGGAGGCTCCATTGGAGTGGACAGACCGAAGGATAGGCAGTGGAGGCTCCATTGGAGTGGACAGACCGTAGGACAGGCAGCACTGTCGGGTGTAATGAGTGTATTGGGTGCTGCATATTATATGGTGAGCTGAGCTCTCTGGCTCTGTTCTAAATTGCACCATATTCTCTATAGGCCCTGGTCGAAAGTAGTGCACTGTTATTGGAATAGGGTTCCTTTTGGGCCTCAGCCTCTCCTCTCTCTCCTATTGATTCATGTCTGTCTGTCCCTGTCCTAATTAGCACACAAGCACTTCTTCCACCTGGGTGTTAATGCAATTAAGTGACCTGGCCTTATTCAGTTGGTCTCGCTCTCACTCACACTGTCTCACATACACACACACACACACACTCTCTCTCTCTCACTCTCTCACTCTCTCACTCTCACTCTCTCTCTCACTCACTCTCTCTCTCTCTCACTCACTCTCACTCTCTCTCACTCTCACTTTCTCTCACACACACACACAAACACGGCGCCTGTATGTATGTATGTATCAAATGTATTTATATAGCCCTTCTTACATCAGCTGATAACTCAAAGTGCTGTACAGAAACCCAGCCTAAAACCCCAAACAGCAAGCCATGCAGGTGTAGAAGCACATAAGCATGTATATATGTATCCGGGACAACACACTACTCTGAATGCATCGTACGTTATGGGTGGAATTTAATCAGCCTCCCCTTTCCAGTCTGGATGTTAGCCTCCCCTTTCCAGTCTGGATGTTAGCCTCCCCGCTTCAATGACATCATGTGTGTCACAGGGGTGCCACTTCTGTTACGCTGGCTCTATATTGGACACCTCTATCTGGATATATTAATGAATTCTATTAAATATGATTCATGTTGTGTCCCCTAATTCACCCTCCTCTCCCTCCCCATCTGTTCTATTCATAACTGATCATCTTCTCTGTGAAATGTAGACACAAAATGTAGGATTATATTTGTTCTTCTCCACAATGCATGAACAGCCTCACCTGGCAGGGGAATTGGATAATTAAAAGTAGAAGGTTTCTCCAGCCAGAGACTACACCGCAAAGACTGAGGGCTTATTTCCACTGTGGTCCTCTGGAAGGAAACCAGAGTTGATTATTTGTTTTGCAGAATCAACCGCTAGCGGCGATGTCCTCTTTCTAATCCTTGTACCTGCAGTCTGAATCCTCTGTCTGTCCCTCCTGGAGGAATTGGTCCTGGATATATTCCACCTCCCTCCTTCTTGGTCCCTGGTTCCAGATGTTACATCCTGACTCCTGTGACCCTGGGATGCTGCTAGCTGCTTCTCTCTCTTCTCTTTCAGCCATCTTGTGTATAGTCAGGCCTAGTGGGAGCTCCCAGGACAGAGACATATGTGCGTCCCAAATGGCTTCCCTATTCCCTATATAGTGCTCTTCTTTTGACCAGGGCCCATAGGGGATATATAGGGGATAGGATGCCATTTGGGAAGCAGATAGAGAAACTGAGGCTAGGAGGAGGGTCAGTCACTCCCCATATTGAGCCGATGAATAATTCAGAGCAGAGACAGTCCACTAGTGTAGCAGACAGTATGAACCCTCTCTCTGGAGACACACCATTGGTGCTCATTAAGTCCTGTGGATAGACTGGACTAGAGTTTTCTTCTGATTCACTCTTTCTCTCTTCCTCCGTTCCTCTCTCTCTCCTCTCTCCCTCTCTCGCTCTCCCACACTCTTTCTCTCTCCATCTCTCTCACTCTTTCTCTCTCTGTCTCTCTCTCTCTCCATGACAGAGACAACAATGGGTCTGTTCCCTAGCTGGCAGTGGAGCTGAGAGGTTATTGACCTGGGTATTGTGCCTCGGGGCAGTGGTCAGTTCACAATAAGGGATTTGCACAACAGACTTTCATGGGCACCATGAACTTGCATTAATTTAGTCTGCAGTGATGTAAAATGGAGGATACAATATTACTATAGGCCTCACCATCACCTACTTCACTAAATATTCAATGCATCGATTCCAAAGTAGCTTCTTCACTAGTGACTGCTTTGATCGTTTGGTAATTTTAGTCATGATAGCATTTGATTCGTTCTCACTTGTAAAATTCTACATGGAGCTTTCTATCAATGAATAAGTGGATGTTTACTGCTCCCTCTGACACGTTACTTCTTGAGAGTAGATGGATGCCTGAGCAGTTCAGTTTGGCTCAGTTCTGCTGCCAGGCAGCTGCTAGTTTGTATGCCACCCTGCTCTCTCTGTCACTGCCACACATTCAGCTGTTTTCACTTCCTCTGGCCGTATCTCCTTTACTGGCATTATGGTTGGGACAGCCACAGATGTTTTTGTTCACTTTTGTTTAATCAGCTCAGTTGAGACCAGGGTCTCATTTTCAATGGTGCCCTAAGACAATAAATAGAACAAGATACAATAACAAGGACATTACATTAGAACATCACTTACAACACAGCCATCATAAACAAGTTATTCAATCAATCAATCAAAACATTTGGGCTGAGTCATTACAGCATTGTGTCTGTGTGCCAACAGAATCCTCTCAACAAGCCCATTCTATCTCTCTGTTATCACCATGACAATCTGCTTTAATGAATCCAACTGCAGCTTCTTATCAGAGGGAACAAGCTGACAGAGAAGAGCTTGGCGGTCGGTCTAGGCCAGGTGATGATAAGATTGTGGTGTCGTTGGATGTATTCCAAATGATACAGTATTCCCAATATAGTGCACTACTTTTGGGCTCTGGTCCTATGGGCCCTGGTCTACAGTAGTGCACTCTGTAGGGAATTAGGGTTCCCTTTGGGACGTAGCCACTGTCTGGTACTGTAATACACAGTATTACCCATCACACTCAAAACCAACCGTTCTGTTAGACATCAAATCACTATGGCGATGATGGGGTTTAACTAGACACAGACATATGGTGGTGGTTAAACAAATTTACTGAGGATGATGGGGTTTAACTAGACACAGACATAGGGTGGTGGTTAAACAAATTTACTGAGGACGATGGGGTTTAACTAGACACAGACATATGGTGGTTAAACAACTTTACTGAGGATGATGGGGTTTAACTAGACACAGACATATGGTGGTGGTTAAACAACTTTACTGAGGATGATGGGGTTTAACTAGACACAGACATATGGTGGTGGTTAAACAACTTTACTGAGGATGATGGGGTTTAACTAGACACAGACATATGGTGGTTAAACAACTTTACTGAGGATGATGGGGTTTAACTAGACACAGACATATGGTGGTTAAACAACTTTACTGAGGATGATGGGGTTTAACTAGACACAGACATATGGTGGTTAAACAACTTTACTGAGGATGATGGGGGGGTTTAACTAGACACAGACATATGGTGGTTAAACAACTTTACTGAGGATGATGGGGTTTAACTAGACACAGACATATGGTGGTTAAACAACTTTACTGAGGATGATGGGGTTTAACTAGACACAGACATATGGTGGTTAAACAACTTTACTGAGGATGATGGGGTTTAACTAGACACAGACATATGGTGGTTAAACAACTTTACTGAGGATGATGGGGTTTAACTAGACACAGACATATGGTGGTTAAACAACTTTACTGAGGATGATGGGGTTTAACTAGACACAGACATATGGTGGTTAAACAACTTTACTGAGGATGATGGGGTTTAACTAGACACAGACATATGGTGGTTAAACAACTTTACTGAGGATGATGGGGTTTAACTAGACACAGACATATGGTGGTTAAACAACTTTACTGAGGATGATGGGGTTTAACTAGACACAGACATATGGTGGTTAAACAACTTTACTGAGGATGATGGGGTTTAACTAGACACAGACAGGGTGGTTAAACAACTTTACTGAGTATGATGGGGTTTAACTAGACACAGACATATGGTGGTTAAACAACTTTACTGAGGATGATGGGGTTTAACTAGACACAGACATATGGTGGTTAAACAACTTTACTGAGGATGATGGGGTTTAACTAGACATATGGTGGTTAAACATATGGTGGTTAAACTTTACTGAGGATGATGGGGTTTAACTAGACACAGACATATGGTGGTTAAACAACTTTACTGAGGATGATGGGGTTTAACTAGACACAGACATATGGTGGTTAAACAACTTTACTGAGGATGATGGGGTTTAACTAGACACAGACATATGGTGGTTAAACAACTTTACTGAGGATGATGGGGTTTAACTAGACACAGACATATGGTGGTGGTTAAACAACTTTACTGAGGATGATGGGGTTTAACTAGACATATGGTGGTTAAACAACTTTACTGAGGATGATGGGGTTTAACTAGACACAGACATATGGTGGTTAAACAACTTTACTGAGGATGATGGGGTTTAACTAGACACAGACATATGGTGGTTAAACAACTTTACTGAGGATGATGGGGTTTAACTAGACACAGACATATGGTGGTTAAACAACTTTACTGAGGATGATGGGGTTTAACTAGACATATGGTGGTTAAACAACTTTACTGAGGATGATGGGGTTTAACTAGACACAGACATATGGTGGTTAAACAACTTTACTGAGGATGATGGGGTTTAACTAGACACAGACATATGGTGGTTAAACAACTTTACTGAGGATGATGGGGTTTAACTAGACATATGGTGGTTAAACAACTTTACTGAGGATGATGGGGTTTAACTAGACACAGACATATGGTGGTGGTTAAACAACTTTACTGAGGATGATGGGGTTTAACTAGACACAGACATATGGTGGTTAAACAACTTTACTGAGGATGATGGGGTTTAACTAGACACAGACATATGGTGGTTAAACAACTTTACTGAGGATGATGGGGTTTAACTAGACATATGGTGGTTAAACAACTTTACTGAGGATGATGGGGTTTAACTAGACACAGACATATGGTGGTTAAACAACTTTACTGAGGATGATGGGGTTTAACTAGACACAGAATATGGTGGTTAAACAACTTTACTGAGGATGATGGGGTTTAACTAGACACAGACATATGGGTGGTTAAACAATACTGAGGGTTTAACTAGACACAGACATATGGTGGTTAAACAACTTTACTGAGGATGATGGGGTTTAACTAGACACAGACATATGGTGGTTAAACAACTTTACTGAGGATGATGGGGTTTAACTAGACACAGACATATGGTGGTGGTTAAACAACTTTACTGAGGATGATGGGGTTTAACTAGACACAGACATATGGGTTAAACAACTTTGATGATGGGGTTTAACTAGTTAAACAACTTTACTGAGGATGATGGGGTTTAACTAGACACAGACATAGGGTGGTGGTTAAACAACTTTACTGAGGATGATGGGGTTTAACTAGACACAGACATATGGTGGTTAAACAACTTTACTGAGGATGATGGGGTTTAACTAGACACAGACATAGGGTGGTGGTTAAACAACTTTACTGAGGATGATGGGGTTTAACTAGACACAGACATATGGTGGTTAAACAACTTTACTGAGGATGATGGGGTTTAACTAGACACAGACATATGGTGGTTAAACAACTTTACTGAGGATGATGGGGTTTAACTAGACACAGACATATGGTGGTTAAACAACTTTACTGAGGATGATGGGGTTTAACTAGACACAGACATATGGTGGTTAAACAACTTTACTGAGGATGATGGGGTTTAACTAGACACAGACATATGGTGGTTAAACAACTTTACTGAGGATGATGGGGTTTAACTAGACACAGACATATGGTGGTTAAACAACTTTACTGAGGATGATGGGGTTTAACTAGACACAGACATATGGTGGTTAAACAACTTTACTGAGGATGATGGGGTTTAACTAGACACAGACATATGGTGGTGGTTAAACAACTTTACTGAGGACGATGGGGTTTAACTAGACACAGACATATGGTGGTTAAACAACTTTACTGAGGATGATGGGGTTTAACTAGACACAGACATATGGTGGTTAAACAACTTTACTAATGACGATGGGGTTTAACTAGACACAGACATATGGTGGTTAAACAACTTTACTGAGGATGATGGGGTTTAACTAGACACAGACATATGGTGGTTAAACAACTTTACTGAGGATGATGGGGTTTAACTAGACACAGACATATGGTGGTTAAACAACTTTACTGAGGATGATGGGGTTTAACTAGACACAGACATATGGTGGTTAAACAACTTTACTGAGGATGATGGGGTTTAACTAGACACAGACATATGGTGGTTAAACAACTTTACTGAGGATGATGGGGTTTAACTAGACACAGACATATGGTGGTTAAACAACTTTACTGAGGATGATGGGGTTTAACTAGACACAGACATATGGTGGTTAAACAACTTTACTGAGGATGATGGGGTTTAACTAGACACAGACATATGGTGGTTAAACAACTTTACTGAGGATGATGGGGTTTAACTAGACACAGACATATGGTGGTTAAACAACTTTACTGAGGATGATGGGGTTTAACTAGACACAGACATATGGTGGTTAAACAACTTTACTGAGGATGATGGGGTTTAACTAGACACAGACATATGGTGGTTAAACAACTTTACTGAGGATGATGGGGTTTAACTAGACACAGACATATGGTGGTGGTTAAACAACTTTACTGAGGATGATGGGGTTTAACTAGACACAGACATATGGTGGTTAAACAACTTTACTGAGGATGATGGGGTTTAACTAGACATAGACATATGGTGGTGGTTAAACAACTTTACTGAGGATGATGGGGTTTAACTAGACACAGACATATGGTGGTTAAACAACTTTACTGAGGATGATGGGGTTTAACTAGACATATGGTGGTTAAACAACTTTACTGAGGATGATGGGGTTTAACTAGACATATGGTGGTTAAACAACTTTACTGAGGATGATGGGGTTTAACTAGACACAGACATATGGTGGTTAAACAACTTTACTGAGGATGATGGGGTTTAACTAGACACAGACATATGGTGGTTAAACAACTTTACTGAGGATGATGGGGTTTAACTGAGGAGACACAGACATATGGTGGTTAAACAACTTTACTGAGGATGATGGGGTTTAACTAGACACAGACATATGGTGGTTAAACAACTTTACTGAGGATGATGGGGTTTAACTAGACACAGACATATGGTGGTTAAACAACTTTACTGAGGATGATGGGGTTTAACTAGACACAGACATATGGTGGTTAAACAACTTTACTGAGGATGATGGGGTTTAACTAGACACAGACATAGGGTGGTGGTTAAACAACTTTACTGAGGATGATGGGGTTTAACTAGACACAGACATAGGGTGGTGGTTAAACAACTTTACTGAGGATGATGGGGTTTAACTAGACACAGACATATGGTGGTTAAACAACTTTACTGAGGATGATGGGGTTTAACTAGACACAGACATAGGGTGGTGGTTAAACAACTTTACTGAGGATGATGGGGTTTAACTAGACACAGACATATGGTGGTTAAACAACTTTACTGAGGATGATGGGGTTTAACTAGACACAGACATATGGTGGTGGTTAAACAACTTTACTGAGGATGATGGGGTTTAACTAGACACAGACATATGGTGGTGGTTAAACAACTTTACTGAGGATGATGGGGTTTAACTAGACACAGACATATGGTGGTTAAACAACTTTACTGAGGATGATGGGGTTTAACTAGACACAGACATATGGGTGGTTAAACAACTTTACTGAGGATGATGGGGTTTAACTAGACACAGACATATGGTGGTTAAACAACTTTACTGAGGATGATGGGGTTTAACTAGACACAGACATATGGTGGTTAAACAACTTTACTGAGGATGATGGGGTTTAACTAGACACAGACATATGGTGGTTAAACAACTTTACTGAGGATGATGGGGTTTAACTAGACACAGACATATGGTGGTTAAACAACTTTACTGAGGATGATGGGGTTTAACTAGACACAGACATATGGTGGTTAAACAACTTTACTGAGGATGATGGGGTTTAACTAGACACAGACATATGGTGGTTAAACAACTTTACTGAGGATGATGGGGTTTAACTAGACACAGACATATGGTGGTTAAACAACTTTACTGAGGATGATGGGGTTTAACTAGACACAGACATATGGTGGTTAAACAACTTTACTGAGGATGATGGGGTTTAACTAGACACAGACATATGGTGGTTAAACAACTTTACTGAGGATGATGGGGTTTAACTAGACACAGACATATGGTGGTTAAACAACTTTACTGAGGATGATGGGGTTTAACTAGACACAGACATATGGTGGTTAAACAACTTTACTGAGGACGATGGGGTTTAACTAGACACAGACATATGGTGGTTAAACAACTTTACTGAGGATGATGGGGTTTAACTAGACATATGGTGGTTAAACAACTTTACTGAGGATGATGGGGTTTAACTAGACACAGACATATGGTGGTTAAACAACTTTACTGAGGATGATGGGGTTTAACTAGACACAGACATATGGTGGTTAAACAACTTTACTGAGGATGATGGGGTTTAACTAGACATATGGTGGTTAAAGACATATGGTGGTTAAACAACTTTACTGAGGATGATGGGGTTTAACTAGACACAGACATATGGTGGTTAAACAACTTTACTGAGGATGATGGGGTTTAACTAGACACAGACATATGGTGGTTAAACAACTTTACTGAGGATGATGGGGTTTAACTAGACATATGGTGGTTAAACAACTTTACTGAGGATGATGGGGGTTTAACTAGACACAGACATATGGTGGTTAAACAACTTTACTGAGGATGATGGGGTTTAACTAGACACAGACATATGGTGGTTAAACAACTTTACTGAGGATGATGGGGTTTAACTAGACACAGACATATGGTGGTGGTTAAACAACTTTACTGAGGATGATGGGGTTTAACTAGACACAGACATATGGTGGTTAAACAACTTTACTGAGGATGATGGGGTTTAACTAGACATATGGTGGTTAAACAACTTTACTGAGGATGATGGGGTTTAACTAGACACAGACATATGGTGGTTAAACAACTTTACTGAGGATGATGGGGTTTAACTAGACACAGACATATGGTGGTGGTTAAACAACTTTACTGAGGACGATGGGGTTTAACTAGACACAGACATATGGTGGTTAAACAACTTTACTGAGGATGATGGGGTTTAACTAGACACAGACATATGGTGGTTAAACAACTTTACTGAGGATGATGGGGTTTAACTAGACATATGGTGGTTAAACAACTTTACTGAGGATGATGGGGTTTAACTAGACACAGACATATGGTGGTTAAACAACTTTACTGAGGATGATGGGGTTTAACTAGACACAGACATATGGTGGTTAAACAACTTTACTGAGGATGATGGGGTTTAACTAGACACAGACATATGGTGGTGGTTAAACAACTTTACTGAGGACGATGGGGTTTAACTAGACATATGGTGGTGGTTAAACAACTTTACTGAGGATGATGGGGTTTAACTAGACACAGACATATGGTGGTTAAACAACTTTACTGAGGATGATGGGGTTTAACTAGACACAGACATATGGTGGTTAAACAACTTTACTGAGGATGATGGGGTTTAACACAGACATATGGTGGTTAAACAACTTTACTGAGGATGATGGGGTTTAACTAGACACAGACATATGGTGGTTAAACAACTTTACTGAGGATGATGGGGTTTAACTAGACACAGACATATGGTGGTTAAACAACTTTACTGAGGATGATGGGGTTTAACTAGACACAGACATAGGGTGGTGGTTAAACAACTTTACTGAGGATGATGGGGTTTAACTAGACACAGACATAGGGTGGTGGTTAAACAACTTTACTGAGGATGATGGGGTTTAACTAGACACAGACATAGGGTGGTGGTTAAACAACTTTACTGAGGATGATGGGGTTTAACTAGACACAGACATAGGGTGGTGGTTAAACAACTTTACTGAGGATGATGGGGTTTAACTAGACACAGACATAGGGTGGTGGTTAAACAACTTTACTGAGGATGATGGGGTTTAACTAGACACAGACATATGGTGGTTAAACAATGGTGGTTTTACTGAGGATGATGGGGTTTAACTAGACACAGACATATGGTGGTTAAACAACTTTACTGAGGATGATGGGGTTTAACTAGACACAGACATAGGGTGGTGGTTAAACAACTTTACTGAGGATGATGGGGTTTAACTAGACACAGACATAGGGTGGTGGTTAAACAACTTTACTGAGGATGATGGGGTTTAACTAGACACAGACATAGGGTGGTGGTTAAACAACTTTACTGAGGATGATGGGGTTTAACTAGACACAGACATAGGGTGGTGGTTAAACAACTTTACTGAGGATGATGGGGTTTAACTAGACACAGACATATGGTGGTTAAACAACTTTACTGAGGATGATGGGGTTTAACTAGACACAGACATATGGTGGTTAAACAACTTTACTGAGGACGATGGGGTTTAACTAGACACAGACATAT
The DNA here is from genome assembly GCF_018296145.1 of Oncorhynchus tshawytscha. Classification (NCBI taxonomy): domain Eukaryota; kingdom Metazoa; phylum Chordata; class Actinopteri; order Salmoniformes; family Salmonidae; genus Oncorhynchus; species Oncorhynchus tshawytscha. The sequence continues at coordinate 1,143,730 of NW_024609826.1, forward strand.
GGTGGTTAAACAACTTTACTGAGGATGATGGGGTTTAACTAGACACAGACATATGGTGGTTAAACAACTTTACTGAGGATGATGGGGTTTAACTAGACACAGACATGGTGGTTAAACAACTTTACTGAGGATGATGGGGTTTAACTAGACACAGACATATGGTGGTTAAACAACTTTACTGAGGATGATGGGGTTTAACTAGACACAGACATGGTGGTTAAACAACTTTACTGAGGATGATGGGGTTTAACTAGACACAGACATATGGTGGTTAAACAACTTTACTGAGGACGATGGGGTTTAACTAGACACAGACATAGGGTGGTGGTTAAACAACTTTACTGAGTATGATGGGGTTTAACTAGACACAGACATAGGGTGGTGGTTAAACAACTTTACTGAGGATGATGGGGTTTAACTAGACACAGACATAGGGTGGTGGTTAAACAACTTTACTGAGGATGATGGGGTTTAACTAGACACAGACATAGGGTGGTGGTTAAACAACTTTACTGAGGATGATGGGGTTTAACTAGACACAGACATATGGTGGTTAAACAACTTTACTGAGGATGATGGGGTTTAACTAGACACAGACATATGGTGGTTAAACAACTTTACTGAGGATGATGGGGTTTAACTAGACACAGACATAGGGTGGTGGTTAAACAACTTTACTGAGGATGATGGGGTTTAACTAGACACAGACATATGGTGGTGGTTAAACAACTTTACTGAGGATGATGGGGTTTAACTAGACACAGACATAGGGTGGTGGTTAAACAACTTTACTGAGGATGATGGGGTTTAACTAGACACAGACATATGGTGGTTAAACAACTTTACTGAGGATGATGGGGTTTAACTAGACACAGACATATGGTGGTTAAACAACTTTACTGAGGATGATGGGGTTTAACTAGACACAGACATATGGTGGTTAAACAACTTTACTGAGGATGATGGGGTTTAACTAGACACAGACATATGGTGGTTAAACAACTTTACTGAGGATGATGGGGTTTAACTAGACACAGACATATGGTGGTTAAACAACTTTACTGAGGATGATGGGGTTTAACTAGACACAGACATATGGTGGTTAAACAACTTTACTGAGGATGATGGGGTTTAACTAGACACAGACATATGGTGGTGGTGGTTAAACAACTTTACTGAGGATGATGGGGTTTAACTAGACACAGACATATGGTGGTTAAACAACTTTACTGAGGATGATGGGGTTTAACTAGACACAGACATATGGTGGTTAAACAACTTTACTGAGGATGATGGGGTTTAACTAGACACAGACATGGTGGTGGTTAAACAACTTTACTGAGGATGATGGGGTTTAACTAGACACAGACATATGGTGGTTAAACAACTTTACTGAGGATGATGGGGTTTAACTAGACACAGACATATGGTGGTTAAACAACTTTACTGAGGATGATGGGGTTTAACTAGACACAGACATATGGTGGTTAAACAACTTTACTGAGGATGATGGGGTTTAACTAGACACAGACATATGGTGGTTAAACAACTTTACTGAGGATGATGGGGGTTTAACTAGACACAGACATATGGTGGTTAAACAACTTTACTGAGGATGATGGGGTTTAACTAGACACAGACATATGGTGGTTAAACAACTTTACTGAGGATGATGGGGTTTAACTAGACACAGACATATGGTGGTGGTTAAACAACTTTACTGAGGATGATGGGGTTTAACTAGACACAGACATATGGTGGTTAAACAACTTTACTGAGGATGATGGGGGTTTAACTAGACATGGTGGTGGTTAAAGAACTTTACTGAGGATGATGGGGTTTAACTAGACACAGACATATGGTGGTTAAACAACTTTACTGAGGATGATGGGGTTTAACTAGACACAGACATATGGTGGTGGTTAAACAACTTTACTGAGGATGATGGGGTTTAACTCGACACAGACATATGGTGGTTAAACAACTTTACTGAGGATGATGGGGTTTAACTAGACACAGACATATGGTGGTGGTTAAACAACTTTACTGAGGATGATGGGGTTTAACTAGACACAGACATATGGTGGTTAAACAACCTTACTGAGGATGATGGGGTTTAACTAGACACAGACATATGGTGGTTAAACAACTTTACTAATGACGATGGGGTTTAACTAGACACAGACATATGGTGGTTAAACAACTTTACTGAGGATGATGGGGTTTAACTAGACACAGACATATGGTCGTTAAACAACTTTACTGAGGATGATGGGGTTTAACTAGACATATGGTGGTTAAACAACTTTACTGAGGATGATGGGGTTTAACTAGACATATGGTGGTTAAACAACTTTACTGAGGATGATGGGGTTTAACTAGACACAGACATATGGTGGTTAAACAACTTTACTGAGGATGATGGGGTTTAACTAGACATATGGTGGTTAAACAACTTTACTGAGGATGATGGGGTTTAACTAGACACAGACATAGGGTGGTGGTTAAACAACTTTACTGAGGATGATGGGGTTTAACTAGACACAGACATAGGGTGGTGGTTAAACAACTTTACTGAGGATGATGGGGTTTAACTAGACACAGACATAGGGTGGTGGTTAAACAACTTTACTGAGGATGATGGGGTTTAACTAGACACAGACATATGGTGGTGGTTAAACAACTTTACTGAGGATGATGGGGTTTAACTAGACACAGACATATGGTGGTTAAACAACTTTACTGAGGATGATGGGGTTTAACTAGACACAGACATATGGTGGTTAAACAACTTTACTGAGGATGATGGGGTTTAACTAGACACAGACATAGGGTGGTGGTTAAACAACTTTACTGAGGACGATGGGGTTTAACTAGACACAGACATATGGTGGTGAAACAACTTTACTGAGGGTGATGGGGTTTAACTAGACATATGGTGGTGGTTAAACAACTTTACGGAGGACGATGGGGTTTAACTAGACATATGGTGGTTAAACAACTTTACTGAGGATGATGGGGTTTAACTAGACACAGACATATGCTGGTGGTTAAACAACTTTACTGAGGATGATGGGGTTTAACTAGACACAGACATATGCTGGTGGTTAAACAACTTTACTGAGGATGATGGGGTTTAACTAGACACAGACATAGGGTGGTGGTTAAACAACTTTACTGAGGATGATGGGGTTTAACTAGACACAGACATAGGGTGGTGGTTAAACAACTTTACTGAGGATGATGGGGTTTAACTAGACACAGACATATGGTGGTTAAACAACTTTACTGAGGATGATGGGGTTTAACTAGACACAGACATAGGGTGGTGGTTAAACAACTTTACTGAGGATGATGGGGTTTAACTAGACACAGACATATGGTGGTTAAACAACTTTACTGAGGATGATGGGGTTTAACTAGACACAGACATAGGGTGGTGGTTAAACAACTTTACTGAGGATGATGGGGTTTAACTAGACACAGACATAGGGTGGTGGTTAAACAACTTTACTGAGGATGATGGGGTTTAACTAGACACAGACATATGGTGGTTAAACAACTTTACTGAGGATGATGGGGTTTAACTAGACACAGACATAGGGTGGTGGTTAAACAACTTTACTGAGGATGATGGGGTTTAACTAGACACAGACATAGGGTGGTGGTTAAACAACTTTACTGAGGATGATGGGGTTTAACTAGACACAGACATAGGGTGGTGGTTAAACAACTTTACTGAGGATGATGGGGTTTAACTAGACACAGACATATGGTGGTTAAACAACTTTACTGAGGATGATGGGGTTTAACTAGACACAGACATAGGGTGGTGGTTAAACAACTTTACTGAGGATGATGGGGTTTAACTAGACACAGACATATGGTGGTTAAACAACTTTACTGAGGATGATGGGGTTTAACTAGACACAGACATATGGTGGTTAAACAACTTTACTGAGGATGATGGGGTTTAACTAGACACAGACATATGGTGGTTAAACAACTTTACTGAGGATGATGGGGTTTAACTAGACACAGACATGGTGGTTAAACAACTTTACTGAGGACGATGGGGTTTAACTAGACACAGACATATGGTGGTGAAACAACTTTACTGAGGGTGATGGGGTTTAACTAGACATATGGTGGTGGTTAAACAACTTTACGGAGGACGATGGGGTTTAACTAGACATATGGTGGTTAAACAACTTTACTGAGGATGATGGGGTTTAACTAGACACAGACATATGGTGGTTAAACAACTTTACTGAGGATGATGGGGTTTAACTAGACACAGACATATGCTGGTGGTTAAACAACTTTACTGAGGATGATGGGGTTTAACTAGACACAGACATATGCTGGTGGTTAAACAACTTTACTGAGGATGATGGGGTTTAACTAGACACAGACATATGCTGGTGGTTAAACAACTTTACTGAGGATGATGGGGTTTAACTAGACACAGACATAGGGTGGTGGTTAAACAACTTTACTGAGGATGATGGGGTTTAACTAGACACAGACATATGGTGGTTAAACAACTTTACTGAGGATGATGGGGTTTAACTAGACACAGACATATGGTGGTTAAACAACTTTACTGAGGATGATGGGGTTTAACTAGACACAGACATATGGTGGTTAAACAACTTTACTGAGGATGATGGGGTTTAACTAGACACAGACATATGGTGGTTAAACAACTTTACTGAGGATGATGGGGTTTAACTAGACACAGACATATGGTGGTTAAACAACTTTACTGAGGATGATGGGGTTTAACTAGACACAGACATAGGGTGGTGGTTAAACAACTTTACTGAGGATGATGGGGTTTAACTAGACACAGACATATGGTGGTGGTTAAACAACTTTACTGAGGATGATGGGGTTTAACTAGACACAGACATATGGTGGTTAAACAACTTTACTGAGGATGATGGGGTTTAACTAGACACAGACATATGGTGGTTAAACAACTTTACTGAGGATGATGGGGTTTAACTAGACACAGACATATGGTGGTTAAACAACTTTACTGAGGACGATGGGGTTTAACTAGACATATGGTGGTGGTTAAACAACTTTACTGAGGATGATGGGGTTTAACTAGACACAGACATATGGTGGTTAAACAACTTTACTGAGGATGATGGGGTTTAACTAGACACAGACATATGGTGGTTAAACAACTTTACTGAGGATGATGGGGTTTAACTAGACACAGACATAGGGTGGTGGTTAAACAACTTTACTGAGGACGATGGGGTTTAACTAGACACAGACATATGGTGGTTAAACAACTTTACTGAGGATGATGGGGTTTAACTAGACACAGACATATGGTGGTGGTTAAACAACTTTACTGAGGATGATGGGGTTTAACTAGACACAGACATATGGTGGTTAAACAACTTTACTGAGGATGATGGGGTTTAACTAGACACAGACATATGGTGGTTAAACAACTTTACTGAGGATGATGGGGTTTAACTAGACACAGACATAGGGTGGTGGTTAAACAACTTTACTGAGGATGATGGGGTTTAACTAGACACAGACATAGGGTGGTGGTTAAACAACTTTACTGAGGATGATGGGGTTTAACTAGACACAGACATAGGGTGGTGGTTAAACAACTTTACTGAGGATGATGGGGTTTAACTAGACACAGACATAGGGTGGTGGTTAAACAACTTTACTGAGGATGATGGGGTTTAACTAGACACAGACATATGGTGGTTAAACAACTTTACTGAGGATGATGGGGTTTAACTAGACACAGACATAGGGTGGTGGTTAAACAACTTTACTGAGGATGATGGGGTTTAACTAGACACAGACATAGGGTGGTGGTTAAACAACTTTACTGAGGACGATGGGGTTTAACTAGACACAGACATAGGGTGGTGGTTAAACAACTTTACTGAGGATGATGGGGTTTAACTAGACACAGACATAGGGTGGTGGTTAAACAACTTTACTGAGGATGATGGGGTTTAACTAGACACAGACATAGGGTGGTGGTTAAACAACTTTACTGAGGACGATGGGGTTTAACTAGACATATGGTGGTGGTTAAACAACTTTACTGAGGATGATGGGGTTTAACTAGACACAGACATATGGTGGTTAAACAACTTTACTGAGGATGATGGGGTTTAACTAGACACAGACATATGGTGGTTAAACAACTTTACTGAGGATGATGGGGTTTAACTAGACACAGACATATGGTGGTTAAACAACTTTACTGAGGATGATGGGGTTTAACTAGACACAGACATAGGGTGGTGGTTAAACAACTTTACTGAGGATGATGGGGTTTAACTAGACACAGACATAGGGTGGTGGTTAAACAACTTTACTGAGGATGATGGGGTTTAACTAGACACAGACATAGGGTGGTGGTTAAACAACTTTACTGAGGATGATGGGGTTTAACTAGACACAGACATAGGGTGGTGGTTAAACAACTTTACTGAGGATGATGGGGTTTAACTAGACACAGACATAGGGTGGTGGTTAAACAACTTTACTGAGGATGATGGGGTTTAACTAGACACAGACATAGGGTGGTGGTTAAACAACTTTACTGAGGATGATGGGGTTTAACTAGACACAGACATAGGGTGGTGGTTAAACAACTTTACTGAGGATGATGGGGTTTAACTAGACACAGACATATGGTGGTTAAACAACTTTACTGAGGATGATGGGGTTTAACTAGACACAGACATATGAGGGTGGGGTTAAACAACTTTACTGAGGATGATGGGGTTTAACTAGACACAGACATAGGGTGGTGGTTAAACAACTTTACTGAGGATGATGGGGTTTAACTAGACACAGACATAGGGTGGTGGTTAAACAACTTTACTGAGGATGATGGGGTTTAACTAGACACAGACATATGGTGGTTAAACAACTTTACTGAGGATGATGGGGTTTAACTAGACACAGACATAGGGTGGTGGTTAAACAACTTTACTGAGGATGATGGGGTTTAACTAGACACAGACATAGGGTGGTGGTTAAACAACTTTACTGAGGATGATGGGGTTTAACTAGACACAGACATAGGGTGGTGGTTAAACAACTTTACTGAGGATGATGGGGTTTAACTAGACACAGACATAGGGTGGTGGTTAAACAACTTTACTGAGGATGATGGGGTTTAACTAGACACAGACATAGGGTGGTGGTTAAACAACTTTACTGAGGATGATGGGGTTTAACTAGACACAGACATAGGGTGGTGGTTAAACAACTTTACTGAGGATGATGGGGTTTAACTAGACACAGACATAGGGTGGTGGTTAAACAACTTTACTGAGGATGATGGGGTTTAACTAGACACAGACATATGGTGGTTAAACAACTTTACTGAGGATGATGGGGTTTAACTAGACACAGACATATAGGGTGGTGGTTAAACAACTTTCTGAGGATGATGGGGTTTAACTAGACACAGACATATGGTGGTTAAACAACTTTACTGAGGATGATGGGGTTTAACTAGACACAGACATAGGGTGGTGGTTAAACAACTTTACTGAGGATGATGGGGTTTAACTAGACACAGACATAGGGTGGTGGTTAAACAACTTTACTGAGGATGATGGGGTTTAACTAGACACAGACATAGGGTGGTGGTTAAACAACTTTACTGAGGATGATGGGGTTTAACTAGACACAGACATAGGGTGGTGGTTAAACAACTTTACTGAGGATGATGGGGTTTAACTAGACACAGACATAGGGTGGTGGTTAAACAACTTTACTGAGGATGATGGGGTTTAACTAGACACAGACATAGGGTGGTGGTTAAACAACTTTACTGAGGATGATGGGGTTTAACTAGACACAGACATATGGTGGTTAAACAACTTTACTGAGGATGATGGGGTTTAACTAGACACAGACATATGGTGGTTAAACAACTTTACTGAGGATGATGGGGTTTAACTAGACACAGACATATGGTGGTTAAACAACTTTACTGAGGATGATGGGGTTTAACTAGACACAGACATAGGGTGGTGGTTAAACAACTTTACTGAGGATGATGGGGTTTAACTAGACACAGACATAGGGTGGTGGTTAAACAACTTTACTGAGGATGATGGGGTTTAACTAGACACAGACATATGGTGGTGGTTAAACAACTTTACTGAGGACGATGGGGTTTAACTAGACACAGACATAGGGTGGTGGTAAACCACTTTACTGAGGATGATGGGGTTTAACTAGACACAGACATATGGTGGTGGTTAAACAACTTTACTGAGGACGATGGGGTTTAACTAGACACAGACATAGGGTGGTGGTAAACCACTTTACTGAGGATGATGGGGTTTAACTAGACACAGACATAGGGTGGTGGTTAAACAACTTTACTGAGGATGATGGGGTTTAACTAGACACAGACATAGGGTGGTGGTTAACAACTTTACTGAGGATGATGGGGTTTAACTAGACACAGACATATGGTGGTTAAACAACTTTACTGAGGATGATGGGGTTTAACTAGACACAGACATAGGGTGGTGGTTAAACAACTTTACTGAGGATGATGGGGTTTAACTAGACACAGACATATGGTGGTTAAACAACTTTACTGAGGATGATGGGGTTTAACTAGACACAGACATAGGGTGGTGGTTAAACAACTTTACTGAGGATGATGGGGTTTAACTAGACACAGACATATGGTGGTTAAACAACTTTACTGAGGATGATGGGGTTTAACTAGACACAGACATAGGGTGGTGGTTAAACAACTTTACTGAGGATGATGGGGTTTAACTAGACACAGACATAGGGTGGTGGTTAAACAACTTTACTGAGGATGATGGGGTTTAACTAGACACAGACATAGGGTGGTGGTTAAACAACTTTACTGAGGATGATGGGGTTTAACTAGACACAGACATAGGGTGGTGGTTAAACAACTTTACTGAGGATGATGGGGTTTAACTAGACACAGACATAGGGTGGTGGTTAAACAACTTTACTGAGGATGATGGGGTTTAACTAGACACAGACATAGGGTGGTGGTTAAACAACTTTACTGAGGATGATGGGGTTTAACTAGACACAGACATATGGTGGTTAAACAACTTTACTGAGGATGATGGGGTTTAACTAGACACAGACATATGGTGGTTAAACAACTTTACTGAGGATGATGGGGTTTAACTAGACACAGACATATGGTGGTTAAACAACTTTACTGAGGATGATGGGGTTTAACTAGACACAGACATAGGGTGGTGGTTAAACAACTTTACTGAGGATGATGGGGTTTAACTAGACACAGACATAGGGTGGTGGTTAAACAACTTTACTGAGGATGATGGGGTTTAACTAGACACAGACATATGGTGGTTAAACAACTTTACTGAGGATGATGGGGTTTAACTAGACACAGACATAGGGTGGTGGTTAAACAACTTTACTGAGGATGATGGGGTTTAACAAGACACAGACATATGGTGGTTAAACAACTTTACTGAGGATGATGGGGTTTAACTAGACACAGACATAGGGTGGTGGTTAAACAACTTTACTGAGGATGATGGGGTTTAACTAGACACAGACATGGTGGTTAAACAACTTTACTGAGGATGATGGGGTTTAACTAGACACAGACATATGGTGGTTAAACAACTTTACTGAGGATGATGGGGTTTAACTAGACACAGACATATGGTGGTTAAACAACTTTACTGAGGATGATGGGGTTTAACTAGACACAGACATATGGTGGTTAAACAACTTTACTGAGGATGATGGGGTTTAACTAGACACAGACATAGGGTGGTGGTTAAACAACTTTACTGAGGATGATGGGGTTTAACTAGGATGATGGGGGTTAAAACATATGGTGGTTAAACAACTTTACTGAGGATGATGGGGTTTAACTAGACACAGACATATGGTGGTTAAACAACTTTACTGAGGATGATGGGGTTTAACTAGACACAGACATATGGTGGTTAAACAACTTTACTGAGGATGATGGGGTTTAACTAGACACAGACATATGGTGGTGGTTAAACAACTTTACTGAGGATGATGGGGTTTAACTAGACACAGATATAGGGTGGTGGTTAAACAACTTTACTGAGGATGATGGGGTTTAACTAGACACAGACATATGGTGGTGGTTAAACAACTTTACTGAGGATGATGGGGTTTAACTAGACACAGACATATGGTGGTTAAACAACTTTACTGAGGATGATGGGGTTTAACTAGACACAGACATATGGTGGTGGTTAAACAACTTTACTGAGGACGATGGGGTTTAACTAGACACAGACATATGGTGGTTAAACAACCTTACTGAGGATGATGGGGTTTAACTAGACACAGACATATGGTGGTTAAACAACTTTACTAATGACGATGGGGTTTAACTAGACACAGACATATGGTGGTTAAACAACTTTACTGAGGATGATGGGGTTTAACTAGACATATGGTGGTTAAACAACTTTACTGAGGATGATGGGGTTTAACTAGACACAGACATATGGTGGTTAAACAACTTTACTGAGGATGATGGGGTTTAACTAGACACAGACATATGGTGGTTAAACAACTTTACTGAGGATGATGGGGTTTAACTAGACACAGACATATGGTGGTTAAACAACTTTACTGAGGATGATGGGGTTTAACTAGACACAGACATAGGGTGGTGGTTAAACAACTTTACTGAGGATGATGGGGTTTAACTAGACACAGACATATGGTGGTTAAACAACTTTACTGAGGATGATGGGGTTTAACTAGACACAGACATAGGGTGGTGGTTAAACAACTTTACTGAGGATGATGGGGTTTAACTAGACACAGACATAGGGTGGTGGTTAAACAACTTTACTGAGGATGATGGGGTTTAACTAGACACAGACATAGGGTGGTGGTTAAACAACTTTACTGAGGATGATGGGGTTTAACTAGACACAGACATAGGGTGGTGGTTAAACAACTTTACTGAGGATGATGGGGTTTAACTAGACACAGACATAGGGTGGTGGTTAAACAACTTTACTGAGGATGATGGGGTTTAACTAGACACAGACATAGGGTGGTGGTTAAACAACTTTACTGAGGATGATGGGGTTTAACTAGACACAGACATATGGTGGTTAAACAACTTTACTGAGGATGATGGGGTTTAACTAGACACAGACATAGGGTGGTGGTTAAACAACTTTACTGAGGATGATGGGGTTTAACTAGACACAGACATAGGGTGGTGGTTAAACAACTTTACTGAGGATGATGGGGTTTAACTAGACACAGACATATGGTGGTTAAACAACTTTACTGAGGATGATGGGGTTTAACTAGACACAGACATAGGGTGGTGGTTAAACAACTTTACTGAGGATGATGGGGTTTAACTAGACACAGACATAGGGTGGTGGTTAAACAACTTTACTGAGGATGATGGGGTTTAACTAGACACAGACATAGGGTGGTGGTTAAACAACTTTACTGAGGATGATGGGGTTTAACTAGACACAGACATAGGGTGGTGGTTAAACAACTTTACTGAGGATGATGGGGTTTAACTAGACACAGACATAGGGTGGTGGTTAAACAACTTTACTGAGGATGATGGGGTTTAACTAGACACAGACATATGGTGGTTAAACAACTTTACTGAGGATGATGGGGTTTAACTAGACACAGACATAGGGTGGTGGTTAAACAACTTTACTGAGGATGATGGGGTTTAACTAGACACAGACATATGGTGGTTAAACAACTTTACTGAGGATGATGGGGTTTAACTAGACACAGACATAGGGTGGTGGTTAAACAACTTTACTGAGGATGATGGGGTTTAACTAGACACAGACAGGGTGGTGGTTAAACAACTTTACTGAGGATGATGGGGTTTAACTAGACACAGACATAGGGTGGTGGTTAAACAACTTTACTGAGGATGATGGGGTTTAACTAGACACAGACATAGGGTGGTGGTTAAACAACTTTACTGAGGATGATGGGGTTTAACTAGACACAGACATATGGTGGTTAAACAACTTTACTGAGGATGATGGGGTTTAACTAGACACAGACATATGGTGGTTAAACAACTTTACTGAGGATGATGGGGTTTAACTAGACACAGACATAGGGTGGTGGTTAAACAACTTTACTGAGGATGATGGGGTTTAACTAGACACAGACATATGGTGGTTAAACAACTTTACTGAGGATGATGGGGTTAAACTAGACATATGGTGGTTAAACAACTTTACTGAGGATGATGGGGTTTAACTAGACACAGACATATGGTGGTTAAACAACTTTACTGAGGATGATGGGGTTTAACTAGACACAGACATATGGTGGTTAAACAACTTTACTGAGGACGATGGGGTTTAACTAGACACAGACATATGCTGGTGGTTAAACAACTTTACTGAGGATGATGGGGTTTAACTAGACACAGACATATGGTGGTGGTTAAACAACTTTACTGAGGATGATGGGGTTTAACTAGACACAGACATATGGTGGTTAAACAACTTTACTGAGGATGATGGGGTTTAACTAGACACAGACATATGGTGGTTAAACAACTTTACTGAGGATGATGGGGTTTAACTAGACACAGACATATGGTGGTTAAACAACTTTACTGAGGATGATGGGGTTTAACTAGACACAGACATATGGTGGTTAAACAACTTTACTGAGGATGATGGGGTTTAACTAGACACAGACATATGGTGGTTAAACAACTTTACTGAGGATGATGGGGTTTAACTAGACACAGACATATGGTGGTTAAACAACTTTACTGAGGATGATGGGGTTTAACTAGACACAGACATATGGTGGTTAAACAACTTTACTGAGGATGATGGGGTTTAACTAGACACAGACATATGGTGGTTAAACAACTTTACTGAGGATGATGGGGTTTAACTAGACACAGACATATGCTGGTGGTTAAACAACTTTACTGAGGATGATGGGGTTTAACTAGACACAGACATATGCTGGTGGTTAAACAACTTTACTGAGGATGATGGGGTTTAACTAGACACAGACATATGGTGGTTAAACAACTTTACTGAGGATGATGGGGTTTAACTAGACACAGACATATGGTGGTTAAACAACTTTACTGAGGATGATGGGGTTTAACTAGACACAGACATATGGTGGTGGTTAAACAACTTTACTGAGGATGATGGGGTTTAACTAGACACAGACATAGGGTGGTGGTTAAACAACTTTACTGAGGATGATGGGGTTTAACTAGACACAGACATAGGGTGGTGGTTAAACAACTTTACTGAGGATGATGGGGTTTAACTAGACACAGACATATGGTGGTTAAACAACTTTACTGAGGATGATGGGGTTTAACTAGACACAGACATAGGGTGGTGGTTAAACAACTTTACTGAGGACGATGGGGTTTAACTAGACACAGACATATGGTGGTGAAACAACTTTACTGAGGGTGATGGGGTTTAACTAGACATATGGTGGTGGTTAAACAACTTTACGGAGGACGATGGGGTTTAACTAGACATATGGTGGTTAAACAACTTTACTGAGGATGATGGGGTTTAACTAGACACAGACATAGGGTGGTGGTTAAACAACTTTACTGAGGATGATGGGGTTTAACTAGACACAGACAGGGTGGTGGTTAAACAACTTTACTGAGGATGATGGGGTTTAACTAGACACAGACATAGGGTGGTGGTTAAACAACTTTACTGAGGATGATGGGGTTTAACTAGACACAGACATAGGGTGGTGGTTAAACAACTTTACTGAGGATGATGGGGTTTAACTAGACACAGACATAGGGTGGTGGTTAAACAACTTTACTGAGGATGATGGGGTTTAACTAGACACAGACATAGGGTGGTGGTTAAACAACTTTACTGAGGATGATGGGGTTTAACTAGACACAGACATAGGGTGGTGGTTAAACAACTTTACTGAGGATGATGGGGTTTAACTAGACACAGACATATGGGGTGGTGGTTAAACAACTTTACTGAGGATGATGGGGTTTAACTAGACACAGACATAGGGTGGTGGTTAAACAACTTTACTGAGGATGATGGGGTTTAACTAGACACAGACATAGGGTGGTGGTTAAACAACTTTACTGAGGATGATGGGGTTTAACTAGACACAGACATAGGGTGGTGGTTAAACAACTTTACTGAGGATGATGGGGTTTAACTAGACACAGACATAGGGTGGTGGTTAAACAACTTTACTGAGGATGATGGGGTTTAACTAGACACAGACATAGGGTGGTGGTTAAACAACTTTACTGAGGATGATGGGGTTTAACTAGACACAGACATATGGTGGTTAAACAACTTTACTGAGGATGATGGGGTTTAACTAGACACAGACATAGGGTGGTGGTTAAACAACTTTACTGAGGATGATGGGGTTTAACTAGACACAGACATAGGGTGGTGGTTAAACAACTTTACTGAGGATGATGGGGTTTAACTAGACACAGACATAGGGTGGTGGTTAAACAACTTTACTGAGGATGATGGGGTTTAACTAGACACAGACATAGGGTGGTGGTTAAACAACTTTACTGAGGATGATGGGGTTTAACTAGACACAGACATAGGGTGGTGGTTAAACAACTTTACTGAGGATGATGGGGTTTAACTAGACACAGACATAGGGTGGTGGTTAAACAACTTTACTGAGGATGATGGGGTTTAACTAGACACAGACATAGGGTGGTGGTTAAACAACTTTACTGAGGATGATGGGGTTTAACTAGACACAGACATAGGGTGGTGGTTAAACAACTTTACTGAGGATGATGGGGTTTAACTAGACACAGACATATGGTGGTTAAACAACTTTACTGAGGATGATGGGGTTTAACTAGACACAGACATATGGTGGTTAAACAACTTTACTGAGGATGATGGGGTTTAACTAGACACAGACATAGGGTGGTGGTTAAACAACTTTACTGAGGATGATGGGGTTTAACTAGACACAGACATAGGGTGGTGGTTAAACAACTTTACTGAGGATGATGGGGTTTAACTAGACACAGACATAGGGTGGTGGTTAAACAACTTTACTGAGGATGATGGGGTTTAACTAGACACAGACATAGGGTGGTGGTTAAACAACTTTACTGAGGATGATGGGGTTTAACTAGACACAGACATAGGGTGGTGGTTAAACAACTTTACTGAGGACGATGGGGTTTAACTAGACACAGACATAGGGTGGTGGTAAACCACTTTACTGAGGATGATGGGGTTTAACTAGACACAGACATAGGGTGGTGGTTAAACAACTTTACTGAGGATGATGGGGTTTAACTAGACACAGACATATGGTGGTTAAACAACTTTACTGAGGATGATGGGGTTTAACTAGACACAGACATATGGTGGTGGTTAAACAACTTTACTGAGGACGATGGGGTTTAACTAGACACAGACATACTAGGTGGTGGTTAAACAACTTTACTGAGGATGATGGGGTTTAACTAGACACAGACATATGGTGGTTAAACAACTTTACTGACTGAGGATGATGGGGTTTAACTAGACACAGACATATGGTGGTGGTTAAACAACTTTACTGAGGATGATGGGGTTTAACTAGACACAGACATATGGTGGTTAAACAACTTTACTGAGGATGATGGGGTTTAACTAGACACAGACATAGGGTGGTGGTTAAACAACTTTACTGAGGATGATGGGGTTTAACTAGACACAGACATAGGGTGGTGGTTAAACAACTTTACTGAGGATGATGGGGTTTAACTAGACACAGACATAGGGTGGTGGTTAAACAACTTTACTGAGGATGATGGGGTTTAACTAGACACAGACATAGGGTGGTGGTTAAACAACTTTACTGAGGATGATGGGGTTTAACTAGACACAGACATAGGGTGGTGGTTAAACAACTTTACTGAGGATGATGGGGTTTAACTAGACACAGACATATGGTGGTTAAACAACTTTACTGAGGATGATGGGGTTTAACTAGACACAGACATAGGGTGGTGGTTAAACAACTTTACTGAGGATGATGGGGTTTAACTAGACACAGACATAGGGTGGTGGTTAAACAACTTTACTGAGGATGATGGGGTTTAACTAGACACAGACATAGGGTGGTGGTTAAACAACTTTACTGAGGATGATGGGGTTTAACTAGACACAGACATAGGGTGGTGGTTAAACAACTTTACTGAGGATGATGGGGTTTAACTAGACACAGACATAGGGTGGTGGTTAAACAACTTTACTGAGGATGATGGGGTTTAACTAGACACAGACATAGGGTGGTGGTTAAACAACTTTACTGAGGATGATGGGGTTTAACTAGACACAGACATAGGGTGGTGGTTAAACAACTTTACTGAGGATGATGGGGTTTAACTAGACACAGACATATGGTGGTTAAACAACTTTACTGAGGATGATGGGGTTTAACTAGACACAGACATAGGGTGGTGGTTAAACAACTTTACTGAGGATGATGATGGGGTTTAACTAGACACAGACATATGGTGGTTAAACAACTTTACTGAGGATGATGGGGTTTAACACAGACATATGGGGTGGTGGTTAAACAACTTTACTGAGGATGATGGGGTTTAACTAGACACAGACATATGGTGGTTAAACAACTTTACTGAGGATGATGGGGTTTAACTAGACACAGACATATGGTGGTTAAACAACTTTACTGAGGATGATGGGGTTTAACTAGACACAGACATATGGTGGTGGTTAAACAACTTTACTGAGGATGATGGGGTTTAACTAGACACAGACATATGGTGGTGGTTAAACAACTTTACTGAGGATGATGGGGTTTAACTAGACACAGACATATGGTGGTTAAACAACTTTACTGAGGATGATGGGGTTTAACTAGACACAGACATATGGTGGTTAAACAACTTTACTGAGGACGATGGGGTTTAACTAGACACAGACATATGGTGGTTAAACAACTTTACTGAGGATGATGGGGTTTAACTAGACACAGACATATGGTGGTTAAACAACTTTACTGAGGATGATGGGGTTTAACTAGACACAGACATAGGGTGGTGGTTAAACAACTTTACTGAGGATGATGGGGTTTAACTAGACACAGACATATGGTGGTTAAACAACTTTACTGAGGATGATGGGGTTTAACTAGACACAGACATATGGTGGTTAAACAACTTTACTGAGGATGATGGGGTTTAACTAGACACAGACATAGGGTGGTGGTTAAACAACTTAACTGAGGATGATGGGGTTTAACTAGACACAGACATAGGGTGGTGGTTAAACAACTTTACTGAGGATGATGGGGTTTAACTAGACACAGACATATGGTGGTTAAACAACTTTACTGAGGATGATGGGGTTTAACTAGACACAGACATATGGTGGTTAAACAACTTTACTGAGGATGATGGGGTTTAACTAGACACAGACATAGGGTGGTGGTTAAACAACTTTACTGAGGATGATGGGGTTTAACTAGACACAGACATATGGTGGTTAAACAACTTTACTGAGGATGATGGGGTTTAACTAGACACAGACATAGGGTGGTGGTTAAACAACTTTACTGAGGATGATGGGGTTTAACTAGACACAGACATAGGGTGGTGGTTAAACAACTTTACTGAGGATGATGGGGTTTAACTAGACACAGACATAGGGTGGTGGTTAAACAACTTTACTGAGGATGATGGGGTTTAACTAGACACAGACATAGGGTGGTGGTTAAACAACTTTACTGAGGATGATGGGGTTTAACTAGACACAGACATAGGGTGGTGGTTAAACAACTTTACTGAGGATGATGGGGTTTAACTAGACACAGACATAGGGTGGTGGTTAAACAACTTTACTGAGGATGATGGGGTTTAACTAGACACAGACATATGGTGGTTAAACAACTTTACTGAGGATGATGGGGTTTAACTAGACACAGACATATGGTGGTTAAACAACTTTACTGAGGATGATGGGGTTTAACTAGACACAGACATAGGGTGGTGGTTAAACAACTTTACTGAGGATGATGGGGTTTAACTAGACACAGACATAGGGTGGTGGTTAAACAACTTTACTGAGGATGATGGGGTTTAACTAGACACAGACATAGGGTGGTGGTTAAACAACTTTACTGAGGATGATGGGGTTTAACTAGACACAGACATAGGGTGGTGGTTAAACAACTTTACTGAGGATGATGGGGTTTAACTAGACACAGACATAGGGTGGTGGTTAAACAACTTTACTGAGGATGATGGGGTTTAACTAGACACAGACATAGGGTGGTGGTTAAACAACTTTACTGAGGATGATGGGGTTTAACTAGACACAGACATATGGTGGTTAAACAACTTTACTGAGGATGATGGGGTTTAACTAGACACAGACATATGGTGGTTAAACAACTTTACTGAGGATGATGGGGTTTAACTAGACACAGACATATGGTGGTTAAACAACTTTACTGAGGATGATGGGGTTTAACTAGACACAGACATATGGTGGTTAAACAACTTTACTGAGGATGATGGGGTTTAACTAGACACAGACATAGACATATGGTGGTTAAACAACTTTACTGAGGATGATGGGGTTTAACTAGACACAGACATATGGTGGTTAAACAACTTTACTGAGGATGATGGGGTTTAACTAGACACAGACATAGGGTGGTGGTTAAACAACTTTACTGAGGATGATGGGGTTTAACTAGACACAGACATAGGGTGGTGGTTAAACAACTTTACTGAGGATGATGGGGTTTAACTAGACACAGACATAGGGTGGTGGTTAAACAACTTTACTGAGGATGATGGGGTTTAACTAGACACAGACATAGGGTGGTGGTTAAACAACTTTACTGAGGATGATGGGGTTTAACTAGACACAGACATAGGGTGGTGGTTAAACAACTTTACTGAGGATGATGGGGTTTAACTAGACACAGACATAGGGTGGTGGTTAAACAACTTTACTGAGGATGATGGGGTTTAACTAGACACAGACATAGGGTGGTGGTTAAACAACTTTACTGAGGATGATGGGGTTTAACTAGACACAGACATAGGGTGGTGGTTAAACAACTTTACTGAGGATGATGGGGTTTAACTAGACACAGACATAGGGTGGTGGTTAAACAACTTTACTGAGGACGATGGGGTTTAACTAGACATATGGTGGTTAAACAACTTTACTGAGGATGATGGGGTTTAACTAGACACAGACATAGGGTGGTAGATAAACAACTTTACTGAGGATGATGGGGTTTAACTAGACACAGACATAGGGTGGTGGTTAAACAACTTTACTGAGGATGATGGGGTTTAACTAGACACAGACAGGGTGGTGGTTAAACAACTTTACTGAGGATGATGGGGTTTAACTAGACACAGACATAGGGTGGTGGTTAAACAACTTTACTGAGGATGATGGGGTTTAACTAGACACAGACATAGGGTGGTGGTTAAACAACTTTACTGAGGATGATGGGGTTTAACTAGACACAGACATAGGGTGGTGGTTAAACAACTTTACTGAGGATGATGGGGTTTAACTAGACACAGACATAGGGTGGTGGTTAAACAACTTTACTGAGGATGATGGGGTTTAACTAGACACAGACATAGGGTGGTGGTTAAACAACTTTACTGAGGATGATGGGGTTTAACTAGACACAGACATAGGGTGGTGGTTAAACAACTTTACTGAGGATGATGGGGTTTAACTAGACACAGACATATGGTGGTGGTGGTTAAACAACTTTACTGAGGATGATGGGGTTTAACTAGACACAGACATAGGGTGGTGGTTAAACAACTTTACTGAGGATGATGGGGTTTAACTAGACACAGACATATGGTGGTTAAACAACTTTACTGAGGATGATGGGGTTTAACTAGACACAGACATAGGGTGGTGGTTAAACAACTTTACTGAGGATGATGGGGTTTAACTAGACACAGACATAGGGTGGTGGTTAAACAACTTTACTGAGGATGATGGGGTTTAACTAGACACAGACATAGGGTGGTGGTTAAACAACTTTACTGAGGATGATGGGGTTTAACTAGACACAGACATAGGGTGGTGGTTAAACAACTTTACTGAGGATGATGGGGTTTTAACTAGACACAGACATAGGTTTAACTAGACACAGTGGTGGTTAAACAACTTTACTGAGGATGATGGGGTTTAACTAGACACAGACATAGGGTGGTGGTTAAACAACTTTACTGAGGATGATGGGGTTTAACTAGACACAGACATAGGGTGGTGGTTAAACAACTTTACTGAGGATGATGGGGTTTAACTAGACACAGACATATGGTGGTTAAACAACTTTACTGAGGATGATGGGGTTTAACTAGACACAGACATATGGTGGTTAAACAACTTTACTGAGGATGATGGGGTTTAACTAGACACAGACATAGGGTGGTGGTTAAACAACTTTACTGAGGATGATGGGGTTTAACTAGACACAACATAGGGTGGTGGTTAAACAACTTTACTGAGGATGATGGGGTTTAACTAGACACAGACATAGGGTGGTGGTTAAACAACTTTACTGAGGATGATGGGGTTTAACTAGACACAGACATAGGGTGGTGGTTAAACAACTTTACTGAGGATGATGGGGTTTAACTAGACACAGACATAGGGTGGTGGTTAAACAACTTTACTGAGGATGATGGGGTTTAACTAGACACAGACATAGGGTGGTGGTTAAACAACTTTACTGAGGATGATGGGGTTTAACTAGACACAGACATAGGGTGGTGGTTAAACAACTTTACTGAGGATGATGGGGTTTAACTAGACACAGACATATGGTGGTTAAACAACTTTACTGAGGATGATGGGGTTTAACTAGACACAGACATAGGGTGGTGGTTAAACAACTTTACTGAGGATGATGGGGTTTAACTAGACACAGACATAGGGTGGTGGTTAAACAACTTTACTGAGGATGATGGGGTTTTAACTAGACACAGACATAGGGTGGTGGTTAAACAACTTTACTGAGGATGATGGGGTTTAACTAGACACAGACATACTGAGGATGGTGGTTAAACAACTTTACTGAGGATGATGGGGTTTAACTAGACACAGACATAGGGTGGTGGTTAAACAACTTTACTGAGGATGATGGGGTTTAACTAGACACAGACATAGGGTGGTGGTTAAACAACTTTACTGAGGATGATGGGGTTTAACTAGACACAGACATAGGGTGGTGGTTAAACAACTTTACTGAGGATGATGGGGTTTAACTAGACACAGACATAGGGTGGTGGTTAAACAACTTTACTGAGGATGATGGGGTTTAACTAGACACAGACATAGGGTGGTGGTTAAACAACTTTACTGAGGATGATGGGGTTTAACTAGACACAGACATAGGGTGGTGGTTAAACAACTTTACTGAGGATGATGGGGTTTAACTAGACACAGACATAGGGTGGTGGTTAAACAACTTTACTGAGGATGATGGGGTTTAACTAGACACAGACATAGGGTGGTGGTTAAACAACTTTACTGAGGATGATGGGGTTTAACTAGACACAGACATAGGGTGGTGGTTAAACAACTTTACTGAGGATGATGGGGTTTAACTAGACACAGACATATGGTGGTTAAACAACTTTACTGAGGATGATGGGGTTTAACTAGACACAGACATATGGTGGTTAAACAACTTTACTGAGGATGATGGGGTTTAACTAGACACAGACATAGGGTGGTGGTTAAACAACTTTACTGAGGATGATGGGGTTTAACTAGACACAGACATAGGGTGGTGGTTAAACAACTTTACTGAGGATGATGGGGTTTAACTAGACACAGACATAGGGTGGTGGTTAAACAACTTTACTGAGGATGATGGGGTTTAACTAGACACAGACATAGGGTGGTGGTTAAACAACTTTACTGAGGATGATGGGGTTTAACTAGACACAGACATAGGGTGGTGGTTAAACAACTTTACTGAGGATGATGGGGTTTAACTAGACACAGACATAGGGTGGTGGTTAAACAACTTTACTGAGGATGATGGGGTTTAACTAGACACAGACATAGGGTGGTGGTTAAACAACTTTACTGAGGATGATGGGGTTTAACTAGACACAGACATAGGGTGGTGGTTAAACAACTTTACTGAGGATGATGGGGTTTAACTAGACACAGACATATGGTGGTTAAACAACTTTACTGAGGATGATGGGGTTTAACTAGACACAGACATAGGGTGGTGGTTAAACAACTTTACTGAGGATGATGGGGTTTAACTAGACACAGACATAGGGTGGTGGTTAAACAACTTTACTGAGGATGATGGGGTTTAACTAGACACAGACATAGGGTGGTGGTTAAACAACTTTACTGAGGATGATGGGGTTTAACTAGACACAGACATAGGGTGGTGGTTAAACAACTTTACTGAGGATGATGGGGTTTAACTAGACACAGACATAGGTGGTGGTTAAACAACTTTACTGAGGATGATGGGGTTTAACTAGACACAGACATAGGGTGGTGGTTAAACAACTTTACTGAGGATGATGGGGTTTAACTAGACACAGACATAGGGTGGTGGTTAAACAACTTTACTGAGGATGATGGGGTTTAACTAGACACAGACATATGGTGGTTAAACAACTTTACTGAGGATGATGGGGTTTAACTAGACACAGACATAGGGTGGTGGTTAAACAACTTTACTGAGGATGATGGGGTTTAACTAGACACAGACATAGGGTGGTGGTTAAACAACTTTACTGAGGATGATGGGGTTTAACTAGACACAGACATAGGGTGGTGGTTAAACAACTTTACTGAGGATGATGGGGTTTAACTAGACACAGACATAGGGTGGTGGTTAAACAACTTTACTGAGGATGATGGGGTTTAACTAGACACAGACATATGGTGGTTAAACAACTTTACTGAGGATGATGGGGTTTAACTAGACACAGACATAGGGTGGTGGTTAAACAACTTTACTGAGGATGATGGGGTTTAACTAGACACAGACATATGGTGGTTAAACAACTTTACTGAGGATGATGGGGTTTAACTAGACACAGACATAGGGTGGTGGTTAAACAACTTTACTGAGGATGATGGGGTTTAACTAGACACAGACATAGGGTGGTGGTTAAACAACTTTACTGAGGATGATGGGGTTTAACTAGACACAGACATAGGGTGGTGGTTAAACAACTTTACTGAGGATGATGGGGTTTAACTAGACACAGACATAGGGTGGTGGTTAAACAACTTTACTGAGGATGATGGGGTTTAACTAGACACAGACATAGGGTGGTGGTTAAACAACTTTACTGAGGATGATGGGGTTTAACTAGACACAGACATAGGGTGGTGGTTAAACAACTTTACTGAGGATGATGGGGTTTAACTAGACACAGACATATGGTGGTTAAACAACTTTACTGAGGATGATGGGGTTTAACTTTACTGAGGATGATGGGGTTTAACTAGGCCACAGACATATGGTGGTTAAACAACTTTACTGAGGATGATGGGGTTTAACTAGACACAGACATATGGTGGTGGTTAAACAACTTTACTGAGGATGATGGGGTTTAACTAGACACAGACATATGGTGGTTAAACAACTTTACTGAGGATGATGGGGTTTAACTAGACACAGACATAGGGTGGTGGTTAAACAACTTTACTGAGGATGATGGGGTGGTGGTTAAACAACTTTACTGAGGACACAGACATATGGTGGTTAAACAACTTTACTGAGGATGATGGGGTTTAACTAGACACAGACATATGGTGGTTAAACAACTTTACTGAGGATGATGGGGTTTAACTAGACACAGACATAGGGTGGTGGTTAAACAACTTTACTGAGGATGATGGGGTTTAACTAGACACAGACATATGGTGGTTAAACAACTTTACTGAGGATGATGGGGTTTAACTAGACACAGACATAGGGTGGTGGTTAAACAACTTTACTGAGGATGATGGGGTTTAACTAGACACAGACATATGGTGGTTAAACAACTTTACTGAGGATGATGGGGTTTAACTAGACACAGACATAGGGTGGTGGTTAAACAACTTTACTGAGGATGATGGGGTTTAACTAGACACAGACATAGGGTGGTGGTTAAACAACTTTACTGAGGATGATGGGGTTTAACTAGACACAGACATATGGTGGTTAAACAACTTTACTGAGGATGATGGGGTTTAACTAGACACAGACATAGGGTGGTGGTTAAACAACT
Organism: Oncorhynchus tshawytscha; assembly: GCF_018296145.1. Lineage (NCBI taxonomy): Eukaryota > Metazoa > Chordata > Actinopteri > Salmoniformes > Salmonidae > Oncorhynchus > Oncorhynchus tshawytscha. The sequence goes on from NW_024609826.1 coordinate 1,168,085, forward strand.
TTACTGAGGATGATGGGGTTTAACTAGACACAGACATAGGGTGGTGGTTAAACAACTTTACTGAGGATGATGGGGTTTAACTAGACACAGACATAGGGTGGTGGTTAAACAACTTTACTGAGGATGATGGGGTTTAACTAGACACAGACATAGGGTGGTGGTTAAACAACTTTACTGAGGATGATGGGGTTTAACTAGACACAGACATAGGGTGGTGGTTAAACAACTTTACTGAGGATGATGGGGTTTAACTAGACACAGACATATGGTGGTTAAACAACTTTACTGAGGATGATGGGGTTTAACTAGACACAGACATAGGGTGGTGGTTAAACAACTTTACTGAGGATGATGGGGTTTAACTAGACACAGACATATGGTGGTTAAACAACTTTACTGAGGATGATGGGGTTTAACTAGACACAGACATAGGGTGGTGGTTAAACAACTTTACTGAGGATGATGGGGTTTAACTAGACACAGACATAGGGTGGTGGTTAAACAACTTTACTGAGGATGATGGGGTTTAACTAGACACAGACATATGGTGGTTAAACAACTTTACTGAGGATGATGGGGTTTAACTAGACACAGACATATGGTGGTTAAACAACTTTACTGAGGATGATGGGGTTTAACTAGACACAGACATAGGGTGGTGGTTAAACAACTTTACTGAGGATGATGGGGTTTAACTAGACACAGACATATGGTGGTTAAACAACTTTACTGAGGATGATGGGGTTTAACTAGACATACATAGGGTGGTGGTTAAACAACTTTACTGAGGATGATGGGGTTTAACTAGACACAGACATATGGTGGTTAAACAACTTTACTGAGGATGATGGGGTTTAACTAGACACAGACATAGGGTGGTGGTTAAACAACTTTACTGAGGATGATGGGGTTTAACTAGACACAGACATAGGGTGGTGGTTAAACAACTTTACTGAGGATGATGGGGTTTAACTAGACACAGACATAGGGTGGTGGTTAAACAACTTTACTGAGGATGATGGGGTTTAACTAGACACAGACATAGGGTGGTGGTTAAACAACTTTACTGAGGATGATGGGGTTTAACTAGACACAGACATAGGGTGGTGGTTAAACAACTTTACTGAGGATGATGGGGTTTAACTAGACACAGACATAGGGTGGTGGTTAAACAACTTTACTGAGGATGATGGGGTTTAACTAGACACAGACATATGGTGGTTAAACAACTTTACTGAGGATGATGGGGTTTAACTAGACACAGACATAGGGTGGTGGTTAAACAACTTTACTGAGGATGATGGGGTTTAACTAGACACAGACATAGGGTGGTGGTTAAACAACTTTACTGAGGATGATGGGGTTTAACTAGACACAGACATAGGGTGGTGGTTAAACAACTTTACTGAGGATGATGGGGTTTAACTAGACACAGACATAGGGTGGTGGTTAAACAACTTTACTGAGGATGATGGGGTTTAACTAGACACAGACATATGGTGGTTAAACAACTTTACTGAGGATGATGGGGTTTAACTAGACACAGACATAGGGTGGTGGTTAAACAACTTTACTGAGGATGATGGGGTTTAACTAGACACAGACATAGGGTGGTGGTTAAACAACTTTACTGAGGATGATGGGGTTTAACTAGACACAGACATAGGGTGGTGGTTAAACAACTTTACTGAGGATGATGGGGTTTAACTAGACACAGACATAGGGTGGTGGTTAAACAACTTTACTGAGGATGATGGGGTTTAACTAGACACAGACATATGGTGGTGGTTAAACAACTTTACTGAGGATGATGGGGTTTAACTAGACACAGACATGGTGGTGGTTAAACAACTTTACTGAGGATGATGGGGTTTAACTAGACACAGACATATGGTGGTTAAACAACTTTACTGAGGATGATGGGGTTTAACTAGACACAGACATAGGGTGGTGGTTAAACAACTTTACTGAGGATGATGGGGTTTAACTAGACACAGACATATGGTGGTGGTTAAACAACTTTACTGAGGATGATGGGGTTTAACTAGACACAGACATAGGGTGGTGGTTAAACAACTTTACTGAGGATGATGGGGTTTAACTAGACACAGACATATGGTGGTTAAACAACTTTACTGAGGATGATGGGGTTTAACTAGACACAGACATAGGGTGGTGGTTAAACAACTTTACTGAGGATGATGGGGTTTAACTAGACACAGACATATGGTGGTTAAACAACTTTACTGAGGATGATGGGGTTTAACTAGACACAGACATATGGTGGTTAAACAACTTTACTGAGGATGATGGGGTTTAACTAGACACAGACATGGTGGTTAAACAACTTTACTGAGGATGATGGGGTTTAACTAGACACAGACATATGGTGGTTAAACAACTTTACTGAGGACGATGGGGTTTAACTAGACACAGACATATGCTGGTGGTTAAACAACTTTACTGAGGATGATGGGGTTTAACTAGACATATGGTGGTAAACCACTTTACTGAGGACGATGGGGTTTAACTAGACACAGACATAGGGTGGTGGTTAAACAACTTTACTGAGGATGATGGGGTTTAACTAGACACAGACATATGGTGGTGGTTAAACAACTTTACTGAGGACGATGGGGTTTAACTAGACACAGACATAGGGTGGTGGTAAACCACTTTACTGAGGATGATGGGGTTTAACTAGACACAGACATAGGGTGGTGGTTAAACAACTTTACTGAGGATGATGGGGTTTAACTAGACACAGACATAGGGTGGTGGTTAAACAACTTTACTGAGGATGATGGGGTTTAACTAGACACAGACATAGGGTGGTGGTTAAACAACTTTACTGAGGATGATGGGGTTTAACTAGACACAGACATATGGTGGTTAAACAACTTTACTGAGGATGATGGGGTTTAACTAGACACAGACAGGGTGGTGGTTAAACAACTTTACTGAGGACGATGGGGTTTAACTAGACACAGACATATGGTGGTTAAACAACTTTACTGAGGATGATGGGGTTTAACTAGACACAGACATAGGGTGGTGGTTAAACAACTTTACTGAGGATGATGGGGTTTAACTAGACACAGACATAGGGTGGTGGTTAAACAACTTTACTGAGGATGATGGGGTTTAACTAGACACAGACATAGGGTGGTGGTTAAACAACTTTACTGAGGATGATGGGGTTTAACTAGACACAGACATAGGTTTAACTAGACACAGTGGTGGTTAAACAACTTTACTGAGGATGATGGGGTTTAACTAGACACAGACATAGGGTGGTGGTTAAACAACTTTACTGAGGATGATGGGGTTTAACTAGACACAGACATAGGGTGGTGGTTAAACAACTTTACTGAGGATGATGGGGTTTAACTAGACACAGACATAGGGTGGTGGTTAAACAACTTTACTGAGGATGATGGGGTTTAACTAGACACAGACATAGGGTGGTGGTTAAACAACTTTACTGAGGATGATGGGGTTTAACTAGACACAGACATAGGGTGGTGGTTAAACAACTTTACTGAGGATGATGGGGTTTAACTAGACACAGACATAGGGTGGTGGTTAAACAACTTTACTGAGGATGATGGGGTTTAACTAGACACAGACATAGGGTGGTGGTTAAACAACTTTACTGAGGATGATGGGGTTTAACTAGACACAGACATAGGGTGGTGGTTAAACAACTTTACTGAGGATGATGGGGTTTAACTAGACACAGACATAGGGTGGTGGTTAAACAACTTTACTGAGGATGATGGGGTTTAACTAGACACAGACATAGGGTGGTGGTTAAACAACTTTACTGAGGATGATGGGGTTTAACTAGACACAGACATAGGGTGGTGGTTAAACAACTTTACTGAGGATGATGGGGTTTAACTAGACACAGACATATGGTGGTTAAACAACTTTACTGAGGATGATGGGGTTTAACTAGACACAGACATAGGGTGGTGGTTAAACAACTTTACTGAGGATGATGGGGTTTAACTAGACACAGACATATGGTGGTTAAACAACTTTACTGAGGATGATGGGGTTTAACTAGACACAGACATAGGGTGGTGGTTAAACAACTTTACTGAGGATGATGGGGTTTAACTAGACACAGACATAGGGTGGTGGTTAAACAACTTTACTGAGGATGATGGGGTTTAACTAGACACAGACATAGGGTGGTGGTTAAACAACTTTACTGAGGATGATGGGGTTTAACTAGACACAGACATAGGGTGGTGGTTAAACAACTTTACTGAGGATGATGGGGTTTAACTAGACACAGACATAGGGTGGTGGTTAAACAACTTTACTGAGGATGATGGGGTTTAACTAGACACAGACATAGGGTGGTGGTTAAACAACTTTACTGAGGATGATGGGGTTTAACTAGACACAGACATAGGGTGGTGGTTAAACAACTTTACTGAGGATGATGGGGTTTAACTAGACACAGACATAGGGTGGTGGTTAAACAACTTTACTGAGGATGATGGGGTTTAACTAGACACAGACATAGGGTGGTGGTTAAACAACTTTACTGAGGATGATGGGGTTTAACTAGACACAGACATAGGGTGGTGGTTAAACAACTTTACTGAGGATGATGGGGTTTAACTAGACACAGACATAGGGTGGTGGTTAAACAACTTTACTGAGGATGATGGGGTTTAACTAGACACAGACATAGGGTGGTGGTTAAACAACTTTACTGAGGATGATGGGGTTTAACTAGACACAGACATATGGTGGTTAAACAACTTTACTGAGGATGATGGGGTTTAACTAGACACAGACATAGGGTGGTGGTTAAACAACTTTACTGAGGATGATGGGGTTTAACTAGACACAGACATAGGGTGGTGGTTAAACAACTTTACTGAGGATGATGGGGTTTAACTAGACACAGACATAGGGTGGTGGTTAAACAACTTTACTGAGGATGATGGGGTTTAACTAGACACAGACATATGGTGGTTAAACAACTTTACTGAGGATGATGGGGTTTAACTAGACACAGACATATGGTGGTTAAACAACTTTACTGAGGATGATGGGGTTTAACTAGACACAGACATAGGGTGGTGGTTAAACAACTTTACTGAGGATGATGGGGTTTAACTAGACACAGACATAGGGTGGTGGTTAAACAACTTTACTGAGGATGATGGGGTTTAACTAGACACAGACATATGGTGGTTAAACAACTTTACTGAGGATGATGGGGTTTAACTAGACACAGACATAGGGTGGTGGTTAAACAACTTTACTGAGGATGATGGGGTTTAACTAGACACAGACATAGGGTGGTGGTTAAACAACTTTACTGAGGATGATGGGGTTTAACTAGACACAGACATAGGGTGGTGGTTAAACAACTTTACTGAGGATGATGGGGTTTAACTAGACACAGACATAGGGTGGTGGTTAAACAACTTTACTGAGGATGATGGGGTTTAACTAGACACAGACATAGGGTGGTGGTTAAACAACTTTACTGAGGATGATGGGGTTTAACTAGACACAGACATATGGTGGTTAAACAACTTTACTGAGGATGATGGGGTTTAACTAGACACAGACATATGGTGGTTAAACAACTTTACTGAGGATGATGGGGTTTAACTAGACACAGACATAGGGTGGTGGTTAAACAACTTTACTGAGGATGATGGGGTTTAACTAGACACAGACAGGGTGGTGGTTAAACAACTTTACTGAGGATGATGGGGTTTAACTAGACACAGACATAGGGTGGTGGTTAAACAACTTTACTGAGGATGATGGGGTTTAACTAGACACAGACATATGGTGGTTAAACAACTTTACTGAGGATGATGGGGTTTAACTAGACACAGACATATGGTGGTTAAACAACTTTACTGAGGATGATGGGGTTTAACTAGACACAGACATATGGTTTAACTAGACACAGACATATGGTGGTTAAACAACTTTACTGAGGATGATGGGGTTTAACTAGACACAGACATATGGTGGTTAAACAACTTTACTGAGGATGATGGGGTTTAACTAGACACAGACATATGGTGGTGGTTAAACAACTTTACTGAGGATGATGGGGTTTAACTAGACACATGGTGGTTAAACAACTTTACTGAGGATGATGGGGTTTAACTAGACACAGACATATGGTGGTTAAACAACTTTACTGAGGATGATGGGGTTTAACTAGACACAGACATATGGTGGTGGTTAAACAACTTTACTGAGGATGATGGGGTTTAACTAGACACAGACATAGGGTGGTGGTTAAACAACTTTACTGAGGATGATGGGGTTTAACTAGACACAGACATATGGTGGTTAAACAACTTTACTGAGGATGATGGGGTTTAACTAGACACAGACATAGGGTGGTGGTTAAACAACTTTACTGAGGATGATGGGGTTTAACTAGACACAGACATATGGTGGTTAAACAACTTTACTGAGGATGATGGGGTTTAACTAGACACAGACATAGGGTGGTGGTTAAACAACTTTACTGAGGATGATGGGGTTTAACTAGACACAGACATAGGGTGGTGGTTAAACAACTTTACTGAGGATGATGGGGTTTAACTAGACACAGACATAGGGTGGTGGTTAAACAACTTTACTGAGGATGATGGGGTTTAACTAGACACAGACATAGGGTGGTGGTTAAACAACTTTACTGAGGATGATGGGGTTTAACTAGACACAGACATAGGGTGGTGGTTAAACAACTTTACTGAGGATGATGGGGTTTAACTAGACACAGACATAGGGTGGTGGTTAAACAACTTTACTGAGGATGATGGGGTTTAACTAGACACAGACATAGGGTGGTGGTTAAACAACTTTACTGAGGATGATGGGGTTTAACTAGACACAGACATATGGGGTGGTTAAACAACTTTACTGAGGATGATGGGGTTTAACTAGACACAGACATATGGTGGTTAAACAACTTTACTGAGGATGATGGGGTTTAACTAGACACAGACATAGGGTGGTGGTTAAACAACTTTACTGAGGATGATGGGGTTTAACTAGACACAGACATATGGTGGTTAAACAACTTTACTGAGGATGATGGGGTTTAACTAGACACAGACATATGGTGGTTAAACAACTTTACTGAGGATGATGGGGTTTAACTAGACACAGACATATGGTGGTTAAACAACTTTACTGAGGATGATGGGGTTTAACTAGACACAGACATAGGGTGGTGGTTAAACAACTTTACTGAGGATGATGGGGTTTAACTAGACACAGACATATGGTGGTTAAACAACAACTTTACTGAGGATGATGGGGTTTAACTAGACACAGACATATGGTGGTTAAACAACTTTACTGAGGATGATGGGGTTTAACTAGACACAGACATAGGGTGGTGGTTAAACAACTTTACTGAGGATGATGGGGTTTAACTAGACACAGACATATGGTGGTTAAACAACTTTACTGAGGATGATGGGGTTTAACTAGACACAGACATATGGTGGTTAAACAACTTTACTGAGGATGATGGGGTTTAACTAGACACAGACATATGGTGGTGGTTAAACAACTTTACTGAGGATGATGGGGTTTAACTAGACACAGACATAGGGTGGTGGTTAAACAACTTTACTGAGGATGATGGGGTTTAACTAGACACAGACATAGGGTGGTGGTTAAACAACTTTACTGAGGATGATGGGGTTTAACTAGACACAGACATATGGTGGTTAAACAACTTTACTGAGGATGATGGGGTTTAACTAGACACAGACATAGGGTGGTGGTTAAACAACTTTACTGAGGATGATGGGGTTTAACTAGACACAGACATATGGTGGTTAAACAACTTTACTGAGGATGATGGGGTTTAACTAGACACAGACATAGGGTGGTGGTTAAACAACTTTACTGAGGATGATGGGGTTTAACTAGACACAGACATAGGGTGGTGGTTAAACAACTTTACTGAGGATGATGGGGTTTAACTAGACACAGACATAGGGTGGTGGTTAAACAACTTTACTGAGGATGATGGGGTTTAACTAGACACAGACATAGGGTGGTGGTTAAACAACTTTACTGAGGATGATGGGGTTTAACTAGACACAGACATATGGTGGTTAAACAACTTTACTGAGGATGATGGGGTTTAACTAGACACAGACATAGGGTGGTGGTTAAACAACTTTACTGAGGATGATGGGGTTTAACTAGACACAGACATATGGTGGTTAAACAACTTTACTGAGGATGATGGGGTTTAACTAGACACAGACATATGGTGGTTAAACAACTTTACTGAGGATGATGGGGTTTAGACACAGACACAGACATATGGTGGTTAAACAACTTTACTGAGGATGATGGGGTTTAACTAGACACAGACATAGGGTGGTGGTTAAACAACTTTACTGAGGATGATGGGGTTTAACTAGACACAGACATAGGGTGGTGGTTAAACAACTTTACTGAGGATGATGGGGTTTAACTAGACACAGACATAGGGTGGTGGTTAAACAACTTTACTGAGGATGATGGGGTTTAACTAGACACAGACATAGGGTGGTGGTTAAACAACTTTACTGAGGATGATGGGGTTTAACTAGACACAGACATATGGTGGTTAAACAACTTTACTGAGGATGATGGGGTTTAACTAGACACAGACATATGGTGGTTAAACAACTTTACTGAGGATGATGGGGTTTAACTAGACACAGACATAGGGTGGTGGTTAAACAACTTTACTGAGGATGATGGGGTTTAACTAGACACAGACATAGGGTGGTGGTTAAACAACTTTACTGAGGATGATGGGGTTTAACTAGACATATGGTGGTTAAACAACTTTACTGAGGATGATGGGGTTTAACTAGACACAGACATATGGTGGTTAAACAACTTTACTGAGGATGATGGGGTTTAACTAGACACAGACATAGGGTGGTGGTTAAACAACTTTACTGAGGATGATGGGGTTTAACTAGACACAGACATAGGGTGGTGGTTAAACAACTTTACTGAGGATGATGGGGTTTAACTAGACACAGACATAGGGTGGTGGTTAAACAACTTTACTGAGGATGATGGGGTTTAACTAGACACAGACATAGGGTGGTGGTTAAACAACTTTACTGAGGATGATGGGGTTTAACTAGACACAGACATAGGGTGGTGGTTAAACAACTTTACTGAGGATGATGGGGTTTAACTAGACACAGACATATGGTGGTTAAACAACTTTACTGAGGATGATGGGGTTTAACTAGACACAGACATATGGTGGTTAAACAACTTTACTGAGGATGATGGGGTTTAACTAGACACAGACATATGGTGGTGGTTAAACAACTTTACTGAGGATGATGGGGTTTAACTAGACACAGACATATGGTGGTTAAACAACTTTACTGAGGATGATGGGGTTTAACTAGACACAGACATATGCTGGTGGTTAAACAACTTTACTGAGGATGATGGGGTTTAACTAGACACAGACATATGGTGGTTAAACAACTTTACTGAGGATGATGGGGTTTAACTAGACACAGACATAGGGTGGTGGTTAAACAACTTTACTGAGGATGATGGGGTTTAACTAGACACAGACATAGGGTGGTGGTTAAACAACTTTACTGAGGATGATGGGGTTTAACTAGACACAGACATAGGCTGGTGGTTAAACAACTTTACTGAGGATGATGGGGTTTAACTAGACACAGACATATGGTGGTTAAACAACTTTACTGAGGATGATGGGGTTTAACTAGACACAGACATATGGTGGTTAAACAACTTTACTGAGGATGATGGGGTTTAACTAGACACAGACATAGGGTGGTGGTTAAACAACTTTACTGAGGATGATGGGGTTTAACTAGACAGACATATGGTGGTTAAACAACTTTACTGAGGATGATGGGGTTTAACTAGACATATGGTGGTTAAACAACTTTACTGAGGATGATGGGGTTTAACTAGACACAGACATATGGTGGTTAAACAACTTTACTGAGGATGATGGGGTTTAACTAGACACAGACATATGGTGGTTAAACAACTTTACTGAGGATGATGGGGTTTAACTAGACACAGACATATGGTGGTTAAACAACTTTACTGAGGATGATGGGGTTTAACTAGACACAGACAGGGTGGTTAAACAACTTTACTGAGGATGATGGGGTTTAACTAGACACAGACATATGGTGGTTAAACAACTTTACTGAGGATGATGGGGTTTAACTAGACACAGACATATGCTGGTGGTTAAACAACTTTACTGAGGATGATGGGGTTTAACTAGACACAGACATATGGTGGTTAAACAACTTTACTGAGGATGATGGGGTTTAACTAGACACAGACATATGGTGGTTAAACAACTTTACTGAGGATGATGGGGTTTAACTAGACACAGACATATGGTGGTTAAACAACTTTACTGAGGATGATGGGGTTTAACTAGACACAGACATATGGTGGTTAAACAACTTTACTGAGGATGATGATGGGGTTTAACTAGACATATGGTGGTTAAACAACTTTACTGAGGATGATGGGGTTTAACTAGACACAGACATATGGTGGTTAAACAACTTTACTGAGGATGATGGGGTTTAACTAGACACAGACATATGGTGGTTAAACAACTTTACTGAGGATGATGGGGTTTAACTAGACACAGACATATGGTGGTTAAACAACTTTACTGAGGATGATGATGGGGTTTAACTAGACACAGACATATGGTGGTTAAACAACTTTACTGAGGATGATGGGGTTTAACTAGACACAGACATATGGTGGTGTTAAACTAGACACATATGGTGGTGGTTAAACAACTTTACTGAGGATGATGGGGTTTAACTAGACACAGACATATGGTGGTTAAACAACTTTACTGAGGATGATGGGGTTTAACTAGACAGACATATGGTGGTTAAACAACTTTTGAGGATGAACTAGACACAGACATATGGTGGTTAAACAACTTTACTGAGGATGATGGGGTTTAACTAGACACAGACATATGGTGGTTAAACAACTTTACTGAGGATGATGGGGTTTAACTAGACACAGACATATGCTGGTGGTTAAACAACTTTACTGAGGACGATGGGGTTTAACTAGACATATGGTGGTTAAACAACTTTACTGAGGATGATGGGGTTTAACTAGACATAAGGTGGTTAAACAACTTTACTGAGGATGATGGGGTTTAACTAGACACAGACATATGGTGGTGGTTAAACAACTTTACTGAGGATGATGGGGTTTAACTAGACATATGGTGGTTAAACAACTTTACTGAGGATGATGGGGTTTAACTAGACACAGACATATGGTGGTGGTTAAACAACTTCACTGAGGATGATGGGGTTTAACTAGACATATGGTGGTTAAACAACTTTACTGAGGATGATGGGGTTTAACTAGACACAGACATATGGTGGTGGTTAAACAACTTTACTGAGGATGATGGGGTTTAACTAGACACAGACATATGGTGGTGGTTAAACAACTTTACTGAGTATGATGGGGTTTAACATACAGTCAATAATACAATAGAAAAAGTCTATATACAGTGTTTGCAAATGAGGTAAGATAAGGAAGGTAAAGGCAATAAATGGACCGTAGTGGCAAAGTAATTACAATTTAAGAATTAAACTCTGGAGTGATAGATGTGCAGAAGATGAATGTGTATAAGTAGAGATACTGGGGTGCAGAGGAGCAAATAAAATGAATAACAATATTGGGAATGAGGTAGTTGGAAGAGCTTTTTACAGATGGGCTATGTACAGGTGCAATGATCTGTGAGCTGCTCTGACAGCTGATGCTTAAAGTTAGTGAGGGAGATATGAGTCTCCAGCTTCAGTGATTTTTGTAGTCCGTTCCAGTCATTGGCAGCAGAGAACTGGAAGGAAAGGCGGCCAAAGGTGGAATTGGCTTTGGGGATGACCAGTGAAATATACCTTCTGGAGCGCGTGCTACGGGTGGGTGCTGCTATGGTGACCTCTGAGCTGAGATAAGGCGGGGCTTTACCTAGCAAAGACTTATAGATGGCCTGTAGCCAGTGGGTTTGGTGACGAATATGAAGCGAGTGCCAGCCAACGAGAGCATACAGGTCGCAGTGGTGGGTAGTATATGGGGCTTTGGTGACAAAACGGATGGCACTGTGATAGACTACATCCAATTTGTTGAGTAGAGTGTTGGAGGCTATTTTGTAAATGACATCGCCAAAGTCAAGGATCGGTAGTATAGTCAGTTTTACGAGGGTATGTTTGGCAGCATGAATGAAGGATGCTTTGTTGCAAAAGAGGAAGCCGATTCTAGATTTAATTTTGGATTGGAGATGCTTAATGTGAGTATGGAAGGAGAGTTTACAGACTTGTGTGCTGGTCCATGTTGGCATGGAGGTGCCAGGCCCAGGCAGACAGACAGGAAGACAGGCAGGAAGACAGGCAGGCAGAGCAGACAGACAGGAAGACATGCAGGCAGACAGGAGTCTGGGGTTGTTTCATGGGTCTCGCTGAGCAGAAAGAGAGACAAGTAGAACAGAGGGGGTGTGGGTGTGTGTGTGTGGGTGTTTGTGTGTGTGTGTGTGTGTCCGTGCTACAGCTCCCAGTTCTCCCTGGGAGATGAAATGGGATGATAGGTCCTGCTCCATTAGTCTGGACACTGAGGAACAATGGGAGAGCCAGGAGTCAGGGCTGATTGAGGGCTGGGGGCTGAGGGTTGTGGCATGCCAGTGTGGATGGATGAGCAGCAGAGCCAAATACTGCCCCCAGCTCCTCACTGAGTGAAAGCCTGTTGGCAGCGTTGCCACTGGAAGATGTATAGCAGTTTGGCATTGACTTCTAGGGAAGGGAGGGAGCCAGTCTTCTTGGCTAGGGAGGGAGCCAGTCTTCTAGGCTAGGGAGGGAGCCAGTCTTCTAGGCTAGGGAGGGACCCAGTCTTCTAGGCTAGGGAGGGAGACAGTCTTCTAGGCTAGGGAGGGAGCCAGTCTTCTAGGCTAGGGAGGGAGACAGTCTTCTAGGCTAGGGAGGGACCCAGTCTTCTAGGCTAGGGAGGAGACAGTCTTCTAGGCTAGGGAGGGAGACAGTCTTCTAGGCTAGGGAGGGAGACAGTCCTCTAGGCTAGGGAGGGAGACAGTCTTCTAGGCTGACAGAGTATTGGTTGACAGAGTATTGTAGTCTCTCTCTCTCTCTCTCTCTCTCTCTCTCTCTCTCTCTCTCTCTCTCTCTCTCTCTCTCTCTCTCTCTCTCTCTCTCTCTCTCTCTCTCTCTCTCTCTCTCTCTCTCTCTATCTATCCTCTCTCTCTATCTATCCCTCTCTCTCTATCCCTCTCTATCCCTCTCTCTCTCTCTATCCCTCTCTCTCTATCCCTCTCTATCCCTCTCTCTCTCTCTCTATCTATCCCTCTCTCTCTATCCCTCTCTATCTCTCTCTCTCTCTATCCTCTCTCTCTCTCTCTCTCTCTCTCTCTCTCTCTCTCTCTCTCTCTCTCTCTCTCTCTCTCTCTCTCTCTCTCTCTCTCTCTCTCTCTCTCTCTCTCTCTCTCTCTCTCTCTCTGTCCTCTCTCTCTCTCTCTCTCTCTCTGTCTCTCTCTCTGTCCTCTCCTCTCTATCCCTCTCTATCCTCTCTCTCTCCCCTCTCTATCTATCTCTCTCTATCCCTCTGTCTATCTCTATCTGTCTCTCTATCTCTCTCTCTCTCTCTCTCTATCCCTCTCTCTCTCTCTCTATCCCTCTCTCTCTCTCTCTCTCTCTCTGTGTGCGTGTTGCACATCATAAATTTTTCCAAAATAACACAGAGGGCTCATTTACACCTGAGTGAGCCGTTGACAATGGGTGCTCAATCTGTCCCATAGAGAACAGAGTGCTACAGAGCCTTCTCATCTGCCCCAGCACCCTCCCTGCAACAAAGAGCTGCTTAATTAGCATGCATTAATTTCACTGCTGTACCCATCTAATGCACAACCACTTTTGTCTGTGCCTCATCAAAGAAATTGCCAATTACCTTACAATGTCAGAAATGGCATCCGAGCGACACCCCTTTCACAAAGCAGTTGAAAGAAGACAGAGGATAGGAGAGGGGTCAGGTTTGTGTCAAGGGAGAAAGGTTTGTTTTGGGCTAGATCAGGGCTGTCAAACATACGGCTCATGGTTTGAGTAAAAATATATTTTTGGGGTGGGGGAACAAACTCAATATACTTTAATTAAAGCTAAACAGGGAGTATCGAGAAACAAACATTTGAAGGATAGAGGACTATTTTTTGCTCATTTTGATTGCAAGGAAATATAACACATTTTCAGTGTGCCCCCCTCCCTCAGACCTCATTGAAGACCAAATCCCAAATGGCACCCTATTCCCTTTATAGTGCCCTAATGTTGGTGGCCTTTCTTTGACTTCTATTATTTTTCTTCCAAACCTTCTCATTTTATTTGCAGCTCCTCGTCACCATTCAAGTGGATGTCAAATATTCATGCAATGATGTCAAACTAAGAAAAAATGGGTTGCTCTTGGACTTGGCATTTTATTGTTGAAAAACCTTTGAGGTTATCTCTTGCCAAGACTCTCTTATAATTTCTAATCTACACAATAGCCATTCCCAGTACTGTAGACTGGAGCTGGGCCTGCTGTCTGACATATCCATCCCCAGTACTGTAGACTGGACCTGCTGTCTGTCTGTAGCCTGACATATCCATCCCCAGTACTGTAGACTGGACCTGCTGCCTGTAGCCTGACATATCCATCCCCAGTACTGTAGACTGGACCTGCTGCCTGTAGCCTGACATATCCATCCCCAGTACTGTAGACTGGACCTGCTGTCTGTAGCCTGACATATCCATCCCCAGTACTGTAGACTGGACCTGCTGCCTGTAGCCTGACATATCCATCCCCAGTACTGTAGACTGGACCTGCTGCCTGTAGCCTGACATATCCATCCCCAGTACTGTAGACTGGACCTGCTGCCTGTAGCCTGACATATCCATCCCCAGTACTGTAGACTGGACCTGCTGCCTGTAGCCTGACATATCCATCCCCAGTACTGTAGACTGGACCTGCTGTCTGTAGCCTGACATATCCATCCCCAGTACTGTAGACTGGACCTGCTGCCTGTGGCCTGACTGGACTACACTTGTTAGTAAACAGCCTCATGAATACCAGGGGTGTTTTCTCAAATGGCACCCTCTTCCCTTTATAGTGCACTACTTCTTGTAACAAGTACTGCGCTGTATAGGGAATAGGGTGCCATTTGGGACAGAGCCAGACAGTTAATGAAATGTCATCAGGTCTTTAGCTGCAGCAAATCTCTTTCAACAAAATACTTTCCATTTGACCGGCCACATGGAGACACACCACAACTATCCAGCCCTGTTTGTGTGTTTTACAAGGGAATCAAACGTGTGCAATCAAATACCTTTTGATCTTTTCAATCAAAGTGAAGACGTGTGTGTTGCCACGACCCTGCACCCCAACTCCCTCTGAGTCCTCATAATGATAGATGGGTTGCATCTAGCCAATTAGATAAGTAGGAAGTGAGTGCGTAGTACAGTTCACGTCCTGTATTCTGAATAAATTAAGTCAGGGCTTTATTTGGCTCATTTGGGCAAAACCTGGTCATTACCGCCTCTCAGCCATGGTCACAGACAGTCCTCTGGGTCTGTAGTCTGACGGAGGCTGAATAGCAGCACTAGTTATTAGCATGCCTAACAAATATTTTATCCCCTAGCCCACTCTGCCCTTGCCTTTCATTTCATCTGAAAACGGCTTCAATATTCAGTTAACGACTTGGAACACTAATTGAATTGAGGTTACAAAAGGGCCTCCGAAAAGAAGGAAACTTCCAGTAATTGGATGTTCCGGGCGTTTTTGAGTTCTGATTCATTTGCCTCCGTCTCTCTTTCTCCCTCTCTTTGTCTCTCCGTAGTGTATGTGTGTGTCAGACACTGTGATCTAAGCTGAGGTAGGTGGGACCATGGTAGAGAGCAGCAGAGCCTGTCCCTCTCCCTTCGCTGCAGCTCAACACACTGATCTCAACAGTGAGAGAGAGACAGGTCACACTCTGATGCTCCTCAGACCGTCTGAGGTCATACGTGTGTTCATCAAACTGAATTTATACCATGAACACACAAGGAACATGTGTTTCTGTGTGAGTGCTGGTGTGACCGAGCTGGGTTCTACCCCGGGTCTCCCACCTCTGAACTAACACAAGGAACATGTGTTTCTGTGTGAGTGCTGGTGTGACCGAGCTGGGTTCTACCCCGGGTCTCCTGCCTCTGAACTAACACAAGGAACATGTGTTTCTGTGTGAGTGCTGGTGTGACCGAGCTGGGTTCTACCCCGGGTCTCCTGCCTCTGTGAACTAACACAAGGAACATGTGTTTCTGTGTGAGTGCTGGTGTGACCGAGCTGGGTTCTACCCCGGGTCTCCTGCCTCTGTGAACTAACACAAGGAACATGTGTTTCTGTGTGAGTGCTGGTGTGACCGAGCTGGGTTCTACCCCGGGTCTCCCACCTCTGAACTAACACAAGGAACATGTGTTTCTGTGTGAGTGCTGGTGTGACCGAGCTGGGTTCTACCCCGGGTCTCCCACCTCTGAACTAACACAAGGAACATGTGTTTCTGTGTGAGTGCTGGTGTGACCGAGCTGGGTTCTACCCCGGGTCTCCTGCCTCTGTGAACTAACACAAGGAACATGTGTTTCTGTGTGAGTGCTGGTGTGACCGAGCTGGGTTCTACCCCGGGTCTCCCACCTCTGAACTAACACAAGGTTACTCGTCATGCGAGAGCTGCTCCTGGAACCCATTCTGTTAAATTCCACACAGATTAAAGAGCAGCACCAGAGAGGATCTCACTTTAATCTTACGGGAGGAAATAAAGCAAAACAGTCCAGCGCAAGGGCCTTAAATCTACAGAGAACACTGGAGAGAGCTGATCATTATTATTATTATGAGAGAGAGAGAGAGAGTCCGCCCGTCCGCTCCTCTTGTCCACATGAGTTTTAAAAGTAGATCCCCTCAGACTGTACCTGTGAATGGGTTCTACTAATAGCTTCACAACCATGTTAATTCACTCTGTAATTACAGGGACTAGGGTTTACCATCCCATGTTAGCTTTGATGTACCAGCCTGTGTTTACATGTTAAACATTCTGAACAATCCACTTGTTTGTGGAGATGGGGAGTGAGGGGAGGAGGAGTGAACGGGAAGGAGGGTTGGGTTGTTGTTTTGCTCTAACGTTTAGCTCTCTCTCTCTCTGAGCTAGCAAAAGGCTTGCCCCGATTTAGGAGAGGCTATGGTCCAAAGCGGATTAACACAGATATACAATACATCAGATGTATGCAGTTGGGCCAGGTTAACTGATAACCTGTTAGTATGGAGTCAGGATTCAGGACAGCAGAGCCACCCACCACATAACTCTCTCTCTCTCCCTTGTTCTCTCCTCTCTTTCTCTCTCCCTCCCTTGGTCTCTCCTCTCTTTCTTTCTCATGTTCTCTCTCCCTCCCATGTTCTCTCCTCTCTTATGTTCTCTCCTCTCTCTCTCTCCCTTGTTCTCTCCTCTCTTTCTCTCTCCCTTGTTCTCTCCTCTCTTTCTCTCTCCCTCCCATGTTCTCTCCTCTCTTTCTCTCTCATGTTCCCTCTCTCATGTTCTCTCCTCTCTTTCTCTCTCATGTTCTCTCTCTCATGTTCCCTCTCTCATGTTCTCTCCTCTCTTTCTCTCTCCCTCCCATGTTCTCTCCTCTCTTTCTCTCTCATGTTCTCTCCTCTCTTTCTCTCTCATGTTCTCTCCTCTCTTTCTCTCCCATGTTCTCTCTCTCATGTTCTCTCATGTTCTCTCTCTCATGTTCTCTCCTCTCTTTCTCTCTCATGTTCTCTCTCTCATGTTCTCTCCTCTCTTTCTCTCTCATGTTCCCTCTCTCATGTTCTCTCTCTCCTGTTCCCTCTCTCATGTTCTCTCCTCTCTTTCTCTCTCATGTTCTCTCTCTCATGTTCTCTCCTCTCTTTCTCTCTCATGTTCCCTCTCTCATGTTCTCTCTCTCCTGTTCCCTCTCTCATGTTCTCTCCTCTCTTTCTCTCTCATGTTCTCTCTCTCATGTTCTCTCCTCTCTTTCTCTCTCATGTTCCCTCTCTCATGTTCTCTCTCTCCTGTTCCCTCTCTCATGTTCTCTCCTCTCTTTCTCTCTCCCTCCCATGTTCTCTCCTCTCTTTCTCTCTCATGTTCTCTCCTCTCTTTCTCTCTCATGTTCTCTCCTCTCTTTCTCTCTCATGTTCTCTCTCTCATGTTCTCTCCTCTCTTTCTCTCCCATGTTCTCTCTCTCATGTTCTCTCCTCTCATGTTCTCTCCTCTCTTTCTCTCTCCCTCCCATGTTCTCTCCTCTCTTTCTCTCTCATGTTCCCTCTCTCATGTTCTCTCCTCTCTTTCTCTCTCATGTTCTCTCTCTCATGTTCTCTCCTCTCTTTCTCTCTCATGTTCTCTCTCTCTTTCTCTCTCATGTTCTCTCTCTCATGTTCTCTCCTCTCTTTCTCTCTCATGTTCTCTCTCATGTTCTCTCTTCTCTCTCTCATGTTCTCTCTCATGTTCTCTCCTCTCTTCTCTCTCTCCCTCATGTTCTCTCCTCTCTTTCTCTCTCATGTTCTCTCTCTTTCTCTCTCATGTTTCTCTCTCATGTTCTCTCTCTCATGTTCTCTCCTCTCTTTCTCTCTCATGTTCTCTCTCTCATGTTCTCTCTCATGTTCTCTCTCTCTCTTTCTCTCTCATGTTCTCTCTCTCTTTCTCTCTCTGTTTCTCTCTCATGTTCTCTCCTCTCTTTCTCTCTCATGTTCTCTCTCATGTTCTCTCTCATGTTCTCTCTCATGTTCTCTCCTCTCTTTCTCTCTCCCTCCCATGTTCTCTCCCTCTCTCTTCTCATGTTCCTCTCTCATGTTCTCTCCTCTCTTTCTCTCTCATGTTCTCTCTCTCATGTTCTCTCTCTCATGTTCTCTCCTCTCTTTCTCTCTCCCTCCCATGTTCTCTCCTCTCTTTCTCTCTCATGTTCTCTCTCTCATGTTCTCTCTCTCATGTTCTCTCTCTCTTTCTCTCCCATGTTCTTCTCTCTCTCATGTTTCTCTCATGTTCTCTCTCTCATGTTCTCTCTCTCATGTTCTCTCCTCTCATTTCTCTCTCATGTTCTCTCTCTCATGTTCTCTCCTCTCTTTCTCTCTCATGTTCCTCTCTCATGTTCTCTTCTCTGTTCTCTCTCATGTTCTCTCCTCTCTTTCTCTCTCATGTTCTCTCTCTCATGTTCTCTCCTCTCTTTCTCTCTCATGTTCTCTCTCTCATGTTCTCTCTCTCTGTTTCTCTCTCATGTTCTCTCCTCTCTTTCTCTCTCATGTTCTCTCTCTCATGTTCTCTCCTCTCTTTCTCTCTCATGTTCTCTCTCTCATGTTTCTCTCTCTGTTCTCTCTCTCATGTTCTCTCTCTCATTTCTCTCTCTCCTCATGTTCTCTCCTCTCTTTCTCTCTCATGTTCTCTCCTCTCTCTCTCATGTTTCCTCTCTTTCTCTCTCATGTTCTCTCTCTCATGTTCTCTCCTCTCTTTCTCTCTCTCATGTTCTCTCCTCTCTTTCTCTCTCATGTTCTCTCTCTCTCTCTCTCATGTTCTCTCTCTCATGTTCTCTCCTCTCTTTCTCTCTCATGTTCTCTCCTCTCTTTCTCTCTCATGTTCTCTCTCTCATGTTCTCTCTCTCATGTTCTCTCTCTTTCTCTCTCATGTTCTCTCCTCTCTTTCTCTCTCATGTTCTCTCTCTCATGTTCTCTCCTCTCTTTCTCTCTCATGTTCTCTCCTCTCTTTCTCTCTCATGTTCCTCTCTCATGTTCTCTCCTCTCTTTCTCTCTCCCTCCCATGTTCTCTCTCTTTCTCTCTCATGTTCTCTCTTCATGTTCTCTCTCATCTTTCTCTCTCATGTTCTCTCCTCTCTTTCTCTCTCATGTTCTCTCTCTCATGTTCTCTCCTCTCTTTCTCTCTCCCTCCCATGTTCTCTCCTCTCTTTCTCTCTCATGTTCTCTCTCTCATGTTTCTCTTTCTCTCTCATGTTCTCTCCTCTCTCTCTTCTCTCTCATGTTCTCTCTCTCATGTTCTCTCCTCTCTTTCTCTCTCCCTCCCATGTTCTCTCCTCTCTTTCTCTCTCATGTTCTCTCTCTCATGTTCTCTCTCTCATGTTCTCTCTCTCATGTTCTCTCCTCTCTTTCTCTCTCATGTTCTCTCCTCTCTTTCTCTCTCCCTCCCATGTTCTCTCCTCTCTTTCTCTCTCATGTTTCTCTCTCATGTTCTCTCTCTCATGTTCTCTCCTCTCTTTCTCTCTCATGTTCTCTCTCTCATGTTCTCTCTCTCATGTTCTCTCCTCTCTTTCTCTCTCATGTTCTCTCCTCTCTTTCTCTCTCATGTTCTCTCTCTCATGTTCTCTCTCTCATGTTCTCTCCTCATGTTTCTCTCTCATGTTCTCTCTCTCATGTTCTCTCTCTCTGTTCTCTCTCTGTTCTCTCTCTGTTTCTCTCTCATGTTCTCTCTCTCTTTCTCTCTCATTTCTCTCTCTCATGTTCTCTCTCTCATGTTCTCTCCTCTCTTTCTCTCTCATGTTCTCTCTCTCATGTTCTCTCCTCTCTTTCTCTCTCTCTCCCATGTTCTCTCCTCTCTTTCTCTCTCATGTTCTCTCCTCTCTTTCTCTCTCATGTTCTCTCTCTCATGTTCTCTCTCTCTTTCTCTCTCATGTTCTCTCTCTTTCTCTCTCATTTCTCTCTCTCATGTTCTCTCTCTCATGTTCTCTCTCTCTTTCTCTCTCATGTTCTCTCCTCTCTTTCTCTCTCATGTTCTCTCTCTCATGTTCTCTCCTCTCTTTCTCTCTCATGTTCTCTCCTCTCTTTCTCTCTCATGTTCCCTCTCTCATGTTCTCTCCTCTCTTTCTCTCTCCCTCCCATGTTCTCTCCTCTCTTTCTCTCTCATGTTCTCTCTCTCATGTTCTCTCTCTCTTTCTCTCTCATGTTCTCTCTCTCATGTTCTCTCTCTCTTTCTCATGTTCTCTCTCTCATGTTCTCTCTCTGTTCTCTCTCTCATGTTCTCTCCTCTCTTTCTCTCTCATGTTCTCTCTCTCATGTTCTCTCCTCTCTCTCTCATGTTCTCTCCTCTCTTTCTCTCTCATGTTCTCTCTCTCATGTTCTCTCTCTCTTTCTCTCCCTCCCATGTTCTCTCCTCTCTTTCTCTCTCATGTTCTCTCTCTCATGTTCTCTCCTCATGTTTCTCTCTCATGTTCTCTTCTCTTTCTCTCTCATGTTCTCTCCTCTCTTTTCTCTCCCTCCCATGTTCTCTCCTCTCTTTCTCTCTCATGTTCTCTCTCTCATGTTCTCTCCTCTCTTTCTCTCTCATGTTCTCTCTCTCATGTTCTCTCTCTCATGTTCTCTCTCTCTTTCTCTCTCATGTTCTCTCCTCTCTTTTTCTCTCTCATGTTCTCTCCTCTCTTTCTCTCTCATGTTCTCTCTCTCATGTTCTCTCCTCTCTTTCTCTCTCATGTTCTCTCCTCTCTTTTCTCTCATGTTCCTCTCTCATGTTTCTCTCTCTCTTCTCTCTCTCCCATGTTCTCTCCTCTCTCTCTCTCATGTTCTCTCTCTCATGTTCTCTCTCCCATGTTCTCTCTCTCATGTTCTCTCCTCTCTTTCTCTCTCATGTTCTCTCCTCTCTTTCTCTCTCCCTCCCATGTTCTCTCCTCTCTTTCTCTCTCATGTTCTCTCTCTCATGTTCTCTCTCTCATGTTCTCTCTCTCATGTTCTCTCTCTCATGTTCTCTCCTCTCTTTCTCTCTCATGTTCTCTCCTCTCTTTCTCTCTCATGTTCTCTCTCTCATGTTCTCTCTCTCATGTTCTCTCTCTCTTTCTCTCTCATGTTCTCTCTCTCATGTTCTCTCCTCTCTTGTTCTCTCTCATGTTCTCTCCTCTCTTTCTCTCTCATGTCTCTCTCTCTCTCTCTCTCTCATGTTCTCTCCTCTCTTTCTCTCTCATGTTCTCTCCTCTCTTTCTCTCTCATGTTCTCTCTCTCATGTTCTCTCTCTCATGTTTCTCTCTTTCTCTCTCATGTTCTCTCCTCTCTTTCTCTCTCATGTTCTCTTCTCTTTCTCTCTCATGTTCTCTCCTCTCTTTCTCTCTCATGTTCTCTCTCTCTTTCTCTCTCATGTTCTTCTCTCATGTTCTCTCTCTCTCTCTCTCTCTCATGTTCCCTCATCATTTCTCTCTCTCATCTTTCTCTCTCATGTTCTCTCTCTCATGTTCTCTCCTCTCTTTCTCTCTCATGTTCCCTCTCTCATGTTCTCTCTCTCTGTTCCTCTCTCATGTTCTCTCCTCTCTTTCTCTCTCATGTTCTCTCTCTCATGTTCTCTCTCTCTTTCTCTCTCATGTTCCCTCTCTCATGTTTCTCTCTCCTGTTCCCTCTCTCATGTTCTCTCCTCTCTTTTCTCTCTCCCTCCCATGTTCTCTCCTCTCTTTCTCTCTCATGTTCCCATGTCTCTCTCTCTCTCTCATGTTCTCTCCTCTCTTCTCTCTCTCATGTTCTCTCTCTCATGTTCTCTCTCTCATGTTTCTCTCTCATGTTTCTCTCTCATGTTCTCTCCTCTCATGTTCTCTCCTCTCTTTTCTCTCCCTCTCATGTTTCTCCTCTCTTTCTCTCTCATGTTCCCTCTCTCATGTTCTCTCCTCTCTTTCTCTCTCATGTTCTCTCTCTCATGTTCTCTCCTCTCTTTCTCTCTCCCTCCCATGTTCTCTCCTCTCTTTCTCTCTCATGTTCTCTCTCTCATGTTCTCTCCTCTCTTTCTCTCTCATGTTCCCTCTCTCATGTTCTCTCCTCTCTTTCTCTCTCGTTCTCTCCTCTCTTTCTCTCTCATGTTCTCTCTCTCATGTTCTCTCCTCTCTTTCTCTCTCATGTTCCCTCTCTCATGTTCTCTCTCTCCTGTTCCCTCTCTCATGTTCTCTCCTCTCTTTCTCTCTCCCTCCCATGTTCTCTCCTCTCTTTCTCTCTCATGTTCTCTCCTCTCTTTCTCTCTCATGTTCTCTTTCTCTCTCATGTTTCTCTCTCATGTTCTCTCCTCTCTTTTCTCTCTCATGTTCTCTCTCTCATGTTCTCTTCTCATGTTCTCTCTCTCATGTTCTCTCTCTCATGTTCTCTCCTCTCTTTCTCTCTCATGTTCTCTCTCTCATGTTCTCTCCTCTCTTTCTCTCTCATGTTCTCTCTCTCATGTTCTCTCCTCTCTTCTCTCTCTCATGTTCTCTCCTCTTTCTCTCTCATGTTCTCTCTCTCATGTTCTCTCCTCTCTCTCTCTCATGTTCTCTCCTCTCTTTCTCTCTCATGTTCTCTCTCTCATGTTCTCTCCTCTCTTTCTCTCTCATGTTCTCTCTCTCATGTTCTTCTCATGTTCTCTCCTCTCATTTTCTCTCTCTCCATGTTCTCTCCTCTCTTTCTCTCTCATGTTCTCTCTCTTTCTCTCTCATGTTCTCTCCTCTCTGTTCTCTCTCATGTTTCTCTCTCATGTTCTCTCATGTTCTCTCTCTCTGTTTCTCTCTCATGTTCTCTCCTCTCTTTCTCTCATGTTCTCTCTCTCATGTTCTCTCTCTCTTTCTCTCTCATGTTCTCTCTCTCATGTTCTCTCTCTCTCATGTTCTCTCTCTCATGTTCTCTCCTCTCTTTCTCTCTCATGTTCTCTCTCTCATGTTCTCTCCTCTCTTTCTCTCTCATGTTCCCTCTCTCATGTTCTCTCCTCTCTTTCTCTCTCATGTTCTCTCCTCTCTTTCTCTCTCATGTTCTCTCTCTCATGTTCTCTCCTCTCTTTCTCTCTCATGTTCTCTCTCTTCTCTCTCTCATGTTTCTCTCTCATGTTCTCTCTCTCATGTTCTCTCCTCTCTTTCTCTCTCATGTTCTCTCCTCTCTTTCTCTCTCATGTTCTCTCCTTCTCTCTCTCATGTTCTCCCATGTTCTCTCTCTTTCTCTCTCATGTTCTCTCCTCTCTTTCTCTCTCATGTTCTCTCTCTCATGTTCTCTCTCTCATGTTCTCTCCTCTCTTTCTCTCTCATGTTCTCTCCTCTCTTTCTCTCTCATGTTCTCTCCTCTCTTTCTCTCTCATGTTCTCTCTCTCATGTTCTCTCCTCTCTTTCTCTCTCATGTTCTCTCCTCTCTTTCTCTCTCATGTTCTCTCTCTCATGTTCTCTCCTCTCTCTCTCTCCCTCATGTTCTCTCCTCTCTTTCTCTCTCATGTTCTCTCCTCTGTTCTCTCTCTCATGTTCTCTCCTCTCTTTCTCTCTCATGTTTCTCTCTCATGTTCTCTCCTCTCTTTCTCTCTCCCTCCCATGTTCTCTCTCTCTTTCTCTCTCATGTTCTCTCTCTCATGTTCTCTCTCTCTCATGTTCTCTTCTCTTTCTCTCTCATGTTCTCTCTCTCATGTTCTCTCCTCTCTCTCTCCCTCCCATGTTCTCTCCTCTCTTTCTCTCTCATGTTCTCTCTCTCATGTTCTCTCTCTCATGTTCTCTCTCTCATGTTCTCTCCTCTCTTTCTCTCTCATGTTCTCTCCTCTCTTTCTCTCTCCCTCCCATGTTCTCTCTCTCTTTCTCTCTCATGTTCTCTCTCTCATGTTTCTCTCTCATGTTCTCTCCTCTCTTTCTCTCTCATGTTCTCTCTCTCATGTTTCTCTCTCATGTTTCTCCTCTCTTTTCTCTCTCATGTTCTCTCCTCTCTTTCTCTCTCATGTTCTCTCTCTCATGTTCTCTCTCTCATGTTCTCTCCTCTCTTTTCTCTCATGTTCTCTCTCTCATGTTCTCTCCTCTCTTTCTCTCTCATGTTCTCTCCTCTCTTTCTCTCTCATGTTCTCTCCTCTCTTTCTCTCCCATGTTCTCTCTCTCATGTTCTCTCTCTCATGTTCTCTCCTCTCTTTCTCTCTCATGTTCTCTCTCTCATGTTCTCTCCTCTCTTTTCTCTCCCTCCCATGTTCTCTCCTCTCTTTCTCTCTCATGTTCTCTCTCTCTTTCTCTCTCATGTTCTCTCTCTCATGTTCTCTCCTCTCTTTCTCTCTCATGTTCTCTCCTCTCTTTCTCTCTCATGTTCTCTCTCTCATGTTCTCTCTCTCATGTTCTCTCCTGTCTTTCTCTCTCATGTTCTCTCCTCTCTTTCTCTCTCATGTTCTCTCTCTCATGTTCTCTCCTCTCTTTCTCTCTCATGTTCTCTCCTCTCTTTCTCTCTCATGTTCCCTCTCTCATGTTCTCTCCTCTCTTTCTCTCTCCCTCCCATGTTCTCTCCTCTCTTTCTCTCTCATGTTCTCTCTTATGTTCTGTCCTCTCTTTCTCTCCCATGTTCTCTCTCTCATGTTCTCTCCTCTCTTTCTCTCTCATGTTCTCTCTCTCATGTTCTCTCCTCTCTTTCTCTCTCATGTTCTCTCTCTCATGTTCTCTCCTCTCTTTCTCTCTCATGTTCTCTCCTCTCTTTCTCTCTCATGTTCCCTCTCTCATGTTCTCTCCTCTCTTTCTCTCTCCCTCCCATGTTCTCTCCTCTCTTTCTCTCTCATGTTCTCTCTCTCATGTTCTCTCCCATGTTCTCTCTCTCATGTTCTCTCCTCTCTTTCTCTCTCATGTTCTCTCCTCTCTTTCTCTCTCCCTCCCATGTTCTCTCCCTCTCTTTCTCTCTCATGTTCTCTCTCTCATGTTCTCTCTCTCTTTCTCTCTCATGTTTCTCTCCTCTCTCATGTTCTCTCTCATGTTCTCTCTCTCATGTTCTCTCTCTCTTTCTCTCTCCCTCCCATGTTCTCTCCTCTCTTTCTCTCTCATGTTCTCTCTCTCATGTTCTCTCCTCTCTTTCTCTCTCATGTTCTCTCCTCTCTTTCTCTCTCATGTTCTCTCTCATGTTCTCTCCTCTCTTTCTCTCTCCCTCCCATGTTCTCTCCTCTCTTTCTCTCTCATGTTCTCTCTCTCATGTTCTCTCCCATGTTCTCTCTCTCATGTTCTCTCTCTCTCTTTCTCTCTCATGTTCTCTCCTCTCTTTCTCTCTCCCTCCCATGTTCTCTCCTCTCTTTCTCTCTCATGTTCTCTCTCTCATGTTCTCTCTCTCATGTTCTCTCTCTCATGTTCTCTCTCTCATGTTCTCTCCTCTCTTTCTCTCTCATGTTCTCTCCTCTCTTTCTCTCTCTCATGTTCTCTCTCTCATTCTCTCTCTCATGTTCTCTTCTCTTTCTCTCTCATGTTCTCTCTCTCATGTTCTTCCTCTCTTTCTCTCTCATGTTCTCTCCTCTTTCTCTCTCATGTTCTCTCCTCTCTCCTCTCTTTCTCTCTCTCATGTTCTCTCTCTCTTTCTCTCTCATGTTCTCTCCTCTCTCTCTCTCATGTTCTCTCTCTCTCTTTCTCTCTCATGTTCTCTCCTCTCTTTCTCTCTCATGTTCTCTCATGTTCTCTCCTCTCTTTCTCTCTCATGTTCTTCCTCTCTTTCTCTCTCATGTTCTCTCCTCTCTTTCTCTCCCATGTTCTCTCTCTCATGTTCTCTCCCTCTCTTCTCTCTCATGTTCCTCTCTCATGTTCTCTCTCATGTTCTCTCTCTCTCTCATGTTCTCTCTCATGTTCTCTCTCTCATGTTCCCTCTCTCATGTTCCTGTTCTCTCTCATGTTCTCTCCTCTCTTTCTCTCTCATGTTCTCTCTCTCATGTTCTCTCCTCTCTTTCTCTCTCATGTTCCCTCTCTCATGTTCTCTCTCTCATGTTCCCTCTCTCATGTTCTCTCTCTCTTTCTCTCTCATGTTCCCTCTCTCATGTTCTCTCCTCTCTTTCTCTCCATGTTCTCTCTTCTTTCTCTCTCATGTTCTCTCTCTCTCTTTCTCTCTCTCATGTTCTCTCTCTCATGTTTCTCTCTCATGTTCTCTCTCTCATGTTCTCTTTTCTCTCTCCCATGTTCTCTCCTCTCTTTCTCTCTCATGTTTCTCTCTCATGTTCTCTCTCTCATCTTTCTCTCTCATGTTCTCTCTCTCATGTTCTCTCCTCATGTTCTCTCTCCCTCATGTTCTCTCTCTCATGTTCTCTCTCTCATCTTTCTCTCTCATGTTTCCCTCTTCATGTTCTCTCTCTCTCTGTTTCTCCTCTGTTCTCTCTCTCATGTTCTCTCTCATGTTCTCTCTCTCATGTTCTCTCCTCTCTTTCTCTCTCATGTTCCCTCTCTCATGTTCTCTCTCTCTCTGTTTCTCTCTCATGTTCTCTCTCTCATGTTCTCTCCCTCTCTCTCTTCTTTCTCTCTCATTTCTCTTTCTCTCTCATGTTCTCTCCTCTCTTTCTCTCTCATGTTCTCTCCTCTCTTCTCTCTCTCATCTTTCTCTCTCTCATGTTCTCTCTCTTTTTCCTCTCATGTTCCCTCTCTCATGTTCTCTCTCTCATGTTCCCTCTCTCATGTTCTCTCCTCTCTTTCTCTCTCATGTTCTCTCTCTCATGTTCTCTCCTCTTTCTTCTCCTCTCATGTTCTTCTCCTCTCTCTCATGTTCTCTCTCTCATGTTTTCTCTCTCATGTTCTCTCTCCTCCCATGTTCTCTCATCTTCTCCTCTCATGTTCCTCTCTCATGTTCTCTCTTCTCTCTCTCATGTTCTCTCTCTCATGTTCCCTCTCTCATGTTCTCTCCTCTCTTTCTCTCTCCCTCCCATGTTCTCTCCTCTCTTTCTCTCTCATGTTCTCTCCTCTCTTTCTCTCTCATGTTCCTCCTCTCTTTCTCTCATGTTCTCTCTCTCATGTTTCTCATGTTCTCTTCTCTCCTGTTCCCTCTCCATGTTCTCTCTCCTCTCTTTTTCTCTCTCATGTTCTCTCTCTCATGTTCTCTCATCTCTTTTCTCTCTCATGTTCCCTCTCTCATGTTCTCTCTCTCTTTTCTCTCTCATGTTTCTCCCTCTCTTTCTCTCTCATGTCTCTCCTCTCTCATGTCATGTTCTCTCTCTCATGTTCTCTCTCTCATGTTCTCTCTCTCATGTCCTCTTTCTCTCTCTGTTCTCTCCTCATGTTCTCTCCTCTCTTTCTCTCTCATGTTCCCTCTCTCATGTTCTCTCATGTTCCTCTCATGTTTCTCTCTCATGTTCTCTCTCTCTTTCTCTCTCATGTTCTCTCCTCTCTTTCTCTCTCATGTTCTCTCTCTCATGTTCTCTCCTCTCTTTCTCTCTCCCATGTTCTCTCTCTCATGTTCTCTCTCTCATGTTTCTCTCATGTTTCTCTCTCATGTCTTTCTCTCTCCTCTCTTTCTCTCTCATGTTCTCTCTCTCATGTTCTCTCTCTCATGTTCTCTCTCATGTTCTCTCTTCCTCTCATGTTCTCTCTCTCCTTTTCTCTCTCATGTTCTCTCCTCCTTTCTCTCATGTTCTCTCTCTCATGTTCTCTCTGTTCTCTCTCTCTCTCTCTCATGTTCTTCCCTCTCTCATCTCTCTCTCTCTCATTTCTCTCCCATGTTCTTCTCTCTCTCATGTTTCTCTCTCATGTTCTCTCCTCTCTCTCTGTTCCCTCTCATGTTCTCTCTCCTCTTTCTCTCTCATGTTCCTCTCTCATGTTCTCTCCTCTCTTTCTCTCTCATGTTCTCTCCTCTCTCTCTCATGTTCTCTCTCCATGTTCTCTTTCTCTCTCTCTCTCCATGTTCTCTCCTCTCCTCTCATGTTCTCTCATGTGTTCTCTCTCATGTTTCTCTCCATGTTCTCTCTGTTCTTTCTCTCTCATGTTCTTTCTCTCTCTCTCATGTTCTCTCTCTCTCTTTCTCTCTCCCTCTCTCATGTTCTCTCTCTCATGTTCTCTCCTCTCTTTCTCTCTCATGTTCTCTCTCTCATGTTCTTCCCTGTTCTCTCCCATCTCTCTCCTCTTTCTCTCTCATGTTCTCTCTCCATGTTCTCTCTCATGTTCTCTCTCTCTTTCTTCTCATGTTCTCTCTCTCATGTTCTGTTCTCTCTCTCATGTTCTCTCCTCTCTTTCTCTCTCATGTTCTCTCCTCTCTTTCTCTCTCATGTTCTCTCTCTCATGTTCTCTCCTCATGTTCTCTCCTCTCTCTCATGTTCCTCTCTCATGTTCTCTCCTCTCTTTCTCTCTCATGTTCTCCTCTCTCCCATGTTCATGTTCTCTCCTCTTTCTCTCTCCCTCCTCATGTTCTCTCCTCTCTTTCTCTCTCATGTTCTCTCTCATGTTCTCTCTCTCATGTTCTCTCTCTCATGTTCTCTCTCTCATGTTCTCTCCTGTCTTTCTCTCTCATGTTCTCTCTCCTCTTTTCTCTCTCATGTTCTCTCCTCATGTTCTCTCTCTCTTTCTCTCTCATGTTCTCTCTCTCTTTCTCTCTCATGTTTCTCTCTCATGTTCTCTCCTCTCTTTCTCTCCCTCCCATGTTCTCTCCTCTCTTTCTCTCTCATGTTCTCTCTTTCTCTCATGTTCTCTCTCTCATGTTTCTCTCCTCTCTTCTCTCTCATGTTCTCTCTCTCATTTCTCTCTCCATGTTCTTCCTCTCTTTCTCTCTCATGTTCTCTTCTCATGTTCTCTCCTCTCTTTCTCTCTCATGTTCTCTCCTCTCTTTCTCTCTCATGTTCTCTCTCTCATGTTCTCTCCTCTCTTCTCTCTCATGTTCTCTCCTCTTTCTCTCTCATGTTCTCTCTCTCATGTTCTCTCCTCTCATGTTCTCTCTCTCATGTTCTCTCCTCTCTCTCTCATGTTCTCTCTCTCTCTCTCTCCCTCCCATGTTCTCATCTTTCTCTCTCATGTTCTCTCCTCTCTTTCTTTCTCTCCATGTTCTCTCTCTCATGTTCTCTCTCATGTTCTCTCCTCTTCTCTCTCTCATGTTCTCTCCTTCTTTCTCTCTCTCTCCCATGTTCTCTCCTCTCTTTCTCTCTCATGTTCTCTCTCTCATGTTCTCTCCTCTCTTTCTCTCTCATGTTCTCTCCTCTCTTTCTCTCTCATGTTCCCTCTCTCATGTTCTCTCCTCTCTCTCTCTCTCCCTCCCATGTTCTCTCCTCTCTTTCTCTCTCATGTTCTCTCTCTCATGTTCTCTCCCATGTTCTCTCTCTCATGTTCTCTCCTCTCTTTCTCTCTCATGTTCTCTCCTCTCTTTCTCTCTCCCTCCCATGTTCTCTCCTCTCTTTCTCTCTCATGTTCTCTCTCTCATGTTCTCTCTCTCATTTCTCTCTCATGTTTCTCTCTCATGTTCTCTCCATGTTTTCTCTCTCATGTTCTCTCCTCTCTTTCTCTCTCATGTTCTCCCTCTCATGTTCTCTCCTCTCTTTCTCTCTCATGTTCTCTCTCTCATGTTCTCCCTCTCTTTCTCTCTCATGTTCTCTCCTCTCTTTCTCTCTCATGTTCTCTCTCATGTTCTCTCCCATCTTTCTCTCTCTCATGTTCTCTCCTCTCTTTCTCTCTCATGTTCTCTCCTCTCTTTTCTCTCCTCATGTTCTCTCCTCTCTTTCTCTCTCATGTTCTCTCATGTTCTCTCTCTCATGTTCTCTCTCTCATGTTCATGTTCTCCTCTCTTTCTCTCTCATGTTCTCTCTTTCTCTCTCATGTTTCTCTCTCATGTTCTCTCTCTCATGTTCTCTCCTCTCTTTCTCTCTCATGTTCTCTCCTCTCTTCTCTCTCTCATGTTCTCTCCTCTCTTTCTCTCTCTCATGTTCTCTCTCTCATGTTCTCTCCTCTCTCTCTCATGTTCTCTCCTCTCTTTCTCTCTCATGTTCTCTCTCTCTTTCTCTCTCATGTTCTCTCCTCTCATGTTCTCTCTCTCATGTTCTCTCCTCATGTTTCTCTCTCATGTTTCTCTCTCTTTCTCTCATGTTCTCTCTCTATGTTCTCTCTCTCATGTTCTCTCTCTCTCTTTCTCTCTCATGTTCTCTCCTCTCTTTCTCTCCCATGTTCTCTCTCTCATGTTCTCTCTCTCATGTTCCCTCTCTCATGTTCTCTCTCTCATGTTCTCTCTCTCATGTTCTCTCTCATGTTCTCTCCTCTCTTTCTCTCTCATGTTCCCTCTCTCATGTTCTCTCTCTCCTGTTCCCTCTCTCATGTTCTCTCCTCTCTTTCTCTCTCATGTTCTCTCTCTCATGTTCTCTCCTCTCTTTCTCTCTCATGTTCCCTCTCTCATGTTCTCTCTCTCCTGTTCCCTCTCTCATGTTCTCTCCTCTCTTTCTCTCTCCCTCCCATGTTCTCTCCTCTCTTTCTCTCTCATGTTCTCTCCTCTCTTTCTCTCTCATGTTCTCTCCTTCTTTCTCTCTCATGTTCTCTCTCTCATGTTCTCTCCTCTCTTTTCTCTCTCCCATGTTCTCCTCTCATGTTTCTCCTCTCATGTTCTCTCCTCTCTTTCTCTCTCCCTCATGTTCTCTCCTCTCTTTCTCTCTCATGTTCCCTCTCTCATGTTCTCTCCTCTCTTTCTCTCTCATGTTCTCTCTCTCATGTTCTCTCCTCTCTTTCTCTCTCTCCCATGTTCTCTCCTCTCTCTTTCTCTCTCATGTTTCTCTCTCATGTTCTCTCCTCTCTTTCTCTCTCATGTTCCCTCTCTCATGTTCTCTCCTCTCTTTCTCTCTCATGTTCTCTCCTCTCTTTCTCTCTCATGTTCTCTCTCTCATGTTCTCTCCTCTCTTCTCTCTCATGTTCTCTCTCTCATGTTTCTCTCTCCTGTTCTCTCTCTCATGTTCTCTCCTCTCTTTCTCTCTCCCTCATGTTCTCTCCTCTCTTTCTCTCTCATGTTCTCTCCTCTCTTTCTCTCTCATGTTCTCTCCTCTCTTTCTCTCTCATGTTCTCTCTCTCATGTTCTCTCCTCTCTTTCTCTCCCATGTTCTCTCTCTCATGTTCTCTCCTCTCATGTTCTCTCCTCTCTTTCTCTCTCCCTCCCATGTTCTCTCCTCTCTTTCTCTCTCATGTTCCCTCTCTCATGTTCTCTCCTCTCTTTCTCTCTCATGTTCTCTCTCTCATGTTCTCTCCTCTCTTTCTCTCTCCCTCCCATGTTCTCTCCTCTCTTTCTCTCTCATGTTCTCTCTCTCATGTTCTCTCCTCTCTTTCTCTCTCCCTCCCATGTTCTCTCCTCTCTTTCTCTCTCATGTTCCCTCTCTCATGTTCTCTCCTCTCTTTCTCTCTCATGTTCTCTCTCTCATGTTCCCTCTCTCATGTTCTCTCCTCTCTTT
Source organism: Oncorhynchus tshawytscha (assembly GCF_018296145.1). Lineage (NCBI taxonomy): Eukaryota > Metazoa > Chordata > Actinopteri > Salmoniformes > Salmonidae > Oncorhynchus > Oncorhynchus tshawytscha. The sequence goes on from NW_024609826.1 coordinate 1,200,258, forward strand.
CTCTCTCCCTCCCATGTTCTCTCCTCTCTTTCTCTCTCATGTTCTCTCCTCTCTTTCTCTCTCATGTTCTCTCCTCTCTTTCTCTCCCATGTTCTCTCTCTCATGTTCTCTCATGTTCTCTCTCTCCTGTTCCCTCTCTCATGTTCTCTCCTCTCTTTCTCTCTCATGTTCTCTCTCTCATGTTCTCTCCTCTCTTTCTCTCTCATGTTCCCTCTCTCATGTTCTCTCTCTCCTGTTCCCTCTCTCATGTTCTCTCCTCTCTTTCTCTCTCATGTTCTCTCTCTCATGTTCTCTCCTCTCTTTCTCTCTCATGTTCCCTCTCTCATGTTCTCTCTCTCCTGTTCCCTCTCTCATGTTCTCTCCTCTCTTTCTCTCTCATGTTCTCTCTCTCATGTTCTCTCCTCTCTTTCTCTCTCATGTTCCCTCTCTCATGTTCTCTCTCTCCTGTTCCCTCTCTCATGTTCTCTCCTCTCTTTCTCTCTCCCTCCCATGTTCTCTCCTCTCTTTCTCTCTCATGTTCTCTCCTCTCTTTCTCTCTCATGTTCTCTCCTCTCTTTCTCTCTCATGTTCCCTCTCTCATGTTCTCTCCTCTCTTTCTCTCTCCCTCCCATGTTCTCTCCTCTCTTTCTCTCTCATGTTCTCTCCTCTCTTTCTCTCTCATGTTCTCTCTCTCATGTTCTCTCCTCTCTTTCTCTCTCATGTTCTCTCCTCTCTTTCTCTCTCATGTTCTCTCTCTCATGTTCTCTCTCTCATGTTCTCTCCTGTCTTTCTCTCTCATGTTCTCTCCTCTCTTTCTCTCTCATGTTCTCTCTCTCATGTTCTCTCCTCTCTTTCTCTCTCATGTTCTCTCCTCTCTTTCTCTCTCATGTTCCCTCTCTCATGTTCTCTCCTCTCTTTCTCTCTCCCTCCCATGTTCTCTCCTCTCTTTCTCTCTCATGTTCTCTCTTATGTTCTGTCCTCTCTTTCTCTCCCATGTTCTCTCCTCTCTTTCTCTCTCATGTTCTCTCTCTCATGTTCTCTCCTCTCTTTCTCTCTCCCTCCCATGTTCTCTCCTCTCTTTCTCTCTCATGTTCTCTCTCTCATGTTCTCTCCTCTCTTTCTCTCTCATGTTCTCTCCTCTCTTTCTCTCTCATGTTCCCTCTCTCATGTTCTCTCCTCTCTTTCTCTCTCCCTCCCATGTTCTCTCCTCTCTTTCTCTCTCATGTTCTCTCTCTCATGTTCTCTCCCATGTTCTCTCTCTCATGTTCTCTCCTCTCTTTCTCTCTCATGTTCTCTCCTCTCTTTCTCTCTCCCTCCCATGTTCTCTCCTCTCTTTCTCTCTCATGTTCTCTCTCTCATGTTCTCTCTCTCATGTTCTCTCCTCTCTTTCTCTCTCATGTTCTCTCTCTCATGTTCTCTCCTCTCTTTCTCTCTCATGTTCTCTCCTCTCTTTCTCTCTCATGTTCTCTCTCTCATGTTCTCTCTCTCATGTTCTCTCCTCTCTTTCTCTCTCATGTTCTCTCTCTCATGTTCTCTCCTCTCTTTCTCTCTCATGTTCTCTCCTCTCTTTCTCTCTCATGTTCTCTCCTCTCTTTCTCTCCCATGTTCTCTCTCTCATGTTCTCTCCTCTCATGTTCTCTCCTCTCTTTCTCTCTCATGTTCCCTCTCTCATGTTCTCTCCTCTCTTTCTCTCTCCCTCCCATGTTCTCTCCTCTCTTTCTCTCTCATGTTCTCTCCTCTCTTTCTCTCTCATGTTCTCTCTCTCGTGTTCTCTCCTCTCTTTCTCTCTCATGTTCTCTCCTCTCTTTCTCTCTCATGTTCTCTCTCTCATGTTCTCTCTCTCATGTTCTCTCCTGTCTTTCTCTCTCATGTTCTCTCCTCTCTTTCTCTCTCATGTTCTCTCTCTCATGTTCTCTCCTCTCTTTCTCTCTCATGTTCTCTCCTCTCTTTCTCTCTCATGTTTCTCTCTCATGTTCTCTCCTCTCTTTCTCTCTCCTCCCATGTTCTCTCCTCTCTTTCTCTCTCATGTTCTCTCTTATGTTCTGTCCTCTCTTTCTCTCCCATGTTCTCTCTCTCATGTTCTCTCCTCTCTTTCTCTCTCATGTTCTCTCTCTCATGTTCTCTCCTCTCTTTCTCTCTCCCTCCCATGTTCTCTCCTCTCTTTCTCTCTCATGTTCTCTCTCTCATGTTCTCTCCTCTCTTTCTCTCTCATGTTCTCTCCTCTCTTTCTCTCTCATGTTCCCTCTCTCATGTTCTCTCCTCTCTTTCTCTCTCCCTCCCATGTTCTCTCCTCTCTTTCTCTCTCATGTTCTCTCTCTCATGTTCTCTCCCATGTTCTCTCTCTCATGTTCTCTCCTCTCTTTCTCTCTCATGTTCTCTCCTCTCTTTCTCTCTCCCTCCCATGTTCTCTCCTCTCTTTCTCTCTCATGTTCTCTCTCTCATGTTCTCTCCTCTCTTTCTCTCTCATGTTCTCTCCCATGTTCTCTCTCTCATGTTCTCTCCTCTCTTTCTCTCTCATGTTCTCTCCTCTCTTTCTCTCTCCCTCCCATGTTCTCTCCTCTCTTTCTCTCTCATGTTCTCTCTCTCATGTTCTCTCCTCTCTTTCTCTCTCATGTTCTCTCCTCTCTTTCTCTCTCATGTTCCCCTCTCTCATGTTCTCTCCTCTCTTTCTCTCTCCTCCCATGTTCTCTCCTCTCTTTCTCTCTCATGTTCTCTCTCTCATGTTCTCTCCCATGTTCTCTCTCTCATGTTCTCTCCTCTCTTTCTCTCTCATGTTCTCTCCTCTCTTTCTCTCTCCCTCCCATGTTCTCTCCTCTCTTTCTCTCTCATGTTCTCTCTCTCATGTTCTCTCTCTCATGTTCTCTCTCTCATGTTCTCTCTCTCATGTTCTCTCTCTCATGTTCTCTCCTCTCTTTCTCTCTCATGTTCTCTCCTCTCTTTCTCTCTCATGTTCTCTCTCTCATGTTCTCTCTCTCTCATGTTCTCTCCTCTCTTTCTCTCTCATGTTCTCTCTCTCATGTTCTCTCCTCTCTTTCTCTCTCATGTTCTCTCCTCTCTTTCTCTCTCATGTTCTCTCTCTCATGTTCTCTCCTCTCTTTCTCTCTCATGTTCTCTCCTCTCTTTCTCTCTCATGTTCTCTCCTCTCTTTCTCTCTCATGTTCTCTCCTCTCTTTCTCTCTCATGTTCTCTCCTCTCTTTCTCTCTCATGTTCTCTCCTCTCTTTCTCTCTCATGTTCTCTCCTCTCTTTCTCTCTCATGTTCTCTCCTCTCTTTCTCTCTCATGTTCTCTCCTCTCTTTCTCTCTCATGTTCTCTCCTCTCTTTCTCTCCCATGTTCTCTCTCTCATGTTCTCTCCTCTCTCTCTCTCTCATGTTCCCTCTCTCATGTTCTCTCTCTCATGTTCTCTCTCTCATGTTCTCTCTCATGTTCTCTCCTCTCTTTCTCTCTCATGTTCTCTCCTCTCTTTCTCTCTCATGTTCTCTCCTCTCTTTCTCTCTCATGTTCCCTCTCTCATGTTCTCTCTCTCATGTTCTCTCCTCTCTTTCTCTCTCATGTTCCCTCTCTCATGTTCCTCTCTCTCATGTTTCCTCTCTTTCTCTCTCATGTTCCCTCTCTCATGTTCTCTCCTCTCTTTCTCTCCCATGTTCTCTCTCTCATGTTCTCTCTCTCATGTTCTCTCCTCTCTTTCTCTCCCATGTTCTCTCTCTCATGTTCCCTCTCTCATGTTCTCTCCTCTCTTTCTCTCCCATGTTCCCTCATGTTCTCTCCCATGTTCCCCTCTCATGTTCCCTCTCTCATGTTCTCTCTCTCATGTTCTCTCTCTCATGTTCTCTCTCTCATGTTCTCTCTCTCATGTTCTCTCTCTCATGTTCTCTCCTCTCATGTTCTCTGTTCTCTCTCTCATGTTCTCTCCTCTCTTTCTCTCTCATGTTCCCTCTCTCATGTTCTCTCTCTCATGTTCTCTCCTCTCTTTCTCTCTCATGTTCCCTCTCTCATGTTCTCTCTCTCATGTTCCCTCTCTCATGTTCTCTCTCTCATGTTCTCTCTCTCATGTTCCCTCTCTCATGTTCTCTCCTCTCTTCCTCTCTCATGTTCTCTCTATATCTCCATCTCACTGATGGATCTCCCTGTCTCACACACACACACACACACACACACACACACACACACACACACACACACACACACACACACACACACACACACACACAGCAGTGTAAACATACTCAGGCTCAGATGAGGACCATATTTATGGTCAGGTGTTTAAAAGCGGTCCCAGCTGTGACTGTCTGCTATTTTAAGCCTCCGTCTCTCCAATTTGTCTGCTGCACGGCACGCAACCGTCTTTCCAACGTTGTGTAGCGCTGACAACTGTAGCTAAGCATAGTTCTTTAGTGACTCGCTTAGTCTGACACTGTTTAATAGCACACAGAGGAAAGCTATGCTGCTTTCTCATTCAACATTGTTACCCATGCAGGCAGGGTATTTCAGTAAAAGGGGAGTGTGTTGTCTACTAGCCACCTACTGGTGATAATACAGTTCTCTTGGATAGTGTTCTGTGTGGATACTAAGAATAGGACCAGGGAAGAAGAGGGAACCTGGAAATGCTAGTCTATTTCTTATTGTATTATGACATCTGTAAAAAAAAAAAAAACAGTATTGTTGTGGAGAATAGCATGGGGTTGTAGACAGCTGGGGTATTAAGCAATATTACAGCGGATAGAATTATAGGACGAGAGAGGAGCTCAGAGAATTAGGGAAAGTCTCTCCTCCGAGGTACATAACCCTGTTGCCTGGCAACGGGCGGTACTTTGCTGGCAGAGTGGAAGGAGCCGGCGATGTCACAGGAGATTACAATGAAAATGCATTTGCAGCTTCATAAACCCAGCGGAGTAATTACCCCCGCTAGTTGGTTTAGTCGTCCAGATCCATTAAACACGGACGCCTTGTCATCACCTTCCATCCCACTAAAAGAGCAGCTCACATACAAGGCCACGAGGACCGCTGACAACTCAATGACTCACCTTCTAGGCAGCACCTCTCTGGGATGAGATGGTCTGAGAGAGAGGGTATTATCAAGAAGGACCAGAGCATTACCTTGAACTGAAGTAGCATTGATACAGAACTTTTCTCACCCAGAGGATTGGAAAACGAGAAGCCGGCTTGGGGGTCAGGTTGCTGGCGGGTTGTGTCTATTGCAGCTAAGGCCGCCCTCAAGCAAAGATTAAGTCAGATTCTAATTTGTGCTCTGCCTTAATCCCAAACCTACCTTCCCTCTTTGTCCATGCTGTGTTTGAAGCTGTGAAGCATGGAGCCTTGAGTCCCAGACTGCATCACTCACCTCATCTGGTGGCCCAGTTCAGGTTGACAGGAGAGACTAGAGACCCTGGCTGCCTTGGTTGGAGAAGCTCTGTAGCTCCAGGTTCCATTGTCAGAGAGATGATACTGAGATCCCCCCTGGCCCTGGCTCCATAACCCCTGTACTGGGTTTTGCCCCCTCTCCCTCAGTCAGCCCCCTTTGTTCTGCATGCAGGCTCTACACACTAAGCTGGAGATCACAGGCAGAAACACTCCTTTCATTCCTGTCAAGTGGGAACCAGTCCTTGGCTGCCTTGTCTCCCCACCTCTTCCTGTTTCTGAGCTGGACTAAGGAGATGTAATAAAGCACCTGCTCCAGATGTCAGTATAGGGGCAGCACTTTGTCTCCCTGCTGCTGTTGATTTTCCAACGTGACGTCAGATGTCTACTCTAGTCCAACTCCTGTGAACCAGACCTGGGTTCAAATACTTTAGCTGAGCTTGATTGAGTTTGCCTGGTGCAATGGGAACCAATAGAATAGTCCCAAAAGTTCAGAACCCTGCACATCTGGCTCTCCAGGCATGCTCAAAACAAATATTTTTTGGGAAAAAAATGTATTTGAAAGCAGGTTTGCTGCGGTCCTGCGGTGTAGGCCTTTAAATGCTTGTGGAGCAGTGAGCGGAAGGCTGGAGCCTCGAATGTAACAGTAGGCAGGGGAGGGAACACACACCTGTTTTCCATTAGCACAGACATTCCTCCTTTATCTGCCTCCATTTTGTGTGTGCTCTAATGTAGGCTAGCTTTTAAAGCTCCAGTGAGTGACTTGTCTGTTCGTTCAGTAGGAACTATGCCTGGCTACATCCTATAGAAATATAACCCCAAGGCTATATGAGTTGTGAAACCTGCTCCATTGTTTTTGTAGTGTGTACTTGGTCATTCTGTCTTTGTTTTTTCCCAGATCCCAGCTACTACAGACAGTTTGTGGTACAGCTCGGCTGAGGGTCAAGAGCTGGTCCATGTTCTTCAGAGACTGAGTCATTCTGCCAGGTGTGTATTCAGACTCTCTCCAGTCTCCACTCTGATCTCTCTCTAGAACTCCAGCTTTGTCCTCAGGGCTCTGCTTTGATCCATTCATGTGGGAGGCCAAGGCAGGGTTGTGCGATGAAAGATTCCTTGAGCCCGTTGCATCTCGAACTGGGGATAGTGGCCCATTGTTGGGCTGCTAGAGGCCTCCCTCTCTCCCTTCCTGAAATGGAAAAACAATCCCTTTGAAGTTGCCAAGCCAGGCTTATGAAGCAGAGCTTTGGACAATATTGGGGCAAAGTGGCTGTGAAATTCCAAACTTCTCTCCATGTGTGACTGCTGGACTACGTCACCACCTCACCATAGCAACCAAGGGGAATTTTTCTTTTGAGATTCTTAAAGGGGCAATCAGCAGTTGCTACATACATTTGAATATGCCTCATGGGCTTTCTGTTATACCCCATCAGAACCCAAAATAAACATTTCTGTAAAAACACTAGCCTCAGTTCATTTTGATGTCAATCCTTGCAGCAATAGCGCTGAATTTGAGTGATTACATTTCTCCTGCCTCGGTCAGCTTTTTACTGAACTGGGGGGGCTTCATCATTTCTACTGCTGATTGCCAGTGTGACATTCAGGAGAGGTGCATAGTTTGTCCAACTCTTGAAAGTTGACTCTACATTGGGCAAGTCAGTCGTCAACTACAAGTAGCCAAATAAAAATGTGGCCTTTTGAAGATGGGAGAAATGAGAGCAGTGTTTGAAATTGAATTTAGGCTACAAGAAGTAAATCTATTTATGAAAGCCTAGTTCTTCAATGTAATGGTTTTTAATGGAGGAAAACAGCTTGGGGAGAAGAGCTCTTCATCACATCTGTCCATTGGCCTCATCTCTTCCCAGGTCCCATGCTGATGTTGCTGTGGTTTCACTGGCAGCGGAGATCCTGACAGGGATTGGATTCTAGAATGTTGATTCATCAGCAACACTGGATTGGCGTCGAGAAGGACCATAATTCACATCAGTGATCAGCAACATAAACCATGTCTCCATTATGGTGCCTTGCTCTATAGCTTTATAATAAAACTGGCATCCATTGTGGTTTTGCGTTCCATTCTAATATCACTTTACAATAATTTAGATTTTTTTTTAGCGATGTCGTTTGTGCAAGTTCAGAGTACATTTGCCCCCCATGTAGCCTAAGGAGCTGAAAACTAGTCAGTTCCATAAACCACCAAGACAGAGCTGAAATTCAAGTCCATTTTTATTGTCTAGTCATGACCATGTCTCCAATAAGCACAGCAGGCTACAATAATTAGGGATTCTTTTCACCTCCTTGAACAGCTATGAACTAAAAGACATTTAAAAAAGAAACTGCTGCCCTCCCCACAGACCCTTTGGAACAGTTGTGACACTACAAACAGTGCACACTTAAAGCAAGAAAATATTTGGACCATTTCCAATTCTTGGTTTTATACAAAAGCTACACAATGTTACACTTGATCAGAATACAATTCAACTGATTATTAGTGTTCTACACCATATCATTTTAATTGGAGCATTACCACTATAACTTAACACTACGAGAGACTTAAAATGGATACAAATGAGTGCAGAAAAGACAGGCGAGTATAATAACAAGCTATATCAGTACCATTACAGACTGAAGAATCATACAAAATAAAATGTAAAAAAATACAGACCAGGGTTTTAAATTCCATCTTTAGATCCACTCTTCAGCGTCATTTTCTTTGAGTAACCCACTCCAGGAATTCCTTTAACGCAGTTTTAACTCCCACAAAAGACCAGAACAAAGTTTTACTTCCACTCCACGTGTTCCCATAGGAAACTCAGCTTTCAGTAGTGTGTCAGGCACTTTCTGAGATACTAGCCCACTTTCAAAAACCTCCCAGCAACTTCTCCAGCCAAATCACAATGCAGGTTCATTCAGATCAGACGATACACCTGGAGAAGAGGAGAGGCACCGGCATTACTATGGGACCACAGAGCATGAAGACAAGCTAGAAGAGCAGCGTTAGAAACTTCAGCCACAGTAGTAGAAGTCCCAGCATGCACCAGCCTGTCACCGCCAAACACAGCCGTGGTGCCTAGTCTTAACACAGCTCCTTACCTAAAAAGTAGTCTATTTACAGGTCAGTATCAAACCAAGCCAACTGATTGCTGTCGCCTGGGGGAAGCCCATCGATCAGGTCTTGGGCGTGGCCCAGGTCGGGCAGCCCGTCGACTGGGTATTCAGGGCCGGGGTGGTGGGCACCCATGTCATGGTCCATCATGGAGTCCATACCCATGGAGTCCTGCCCATATCCCCCAGAGTGGAAGGAGCGATAGCTAGGGTCTGCCAATGGAAGTGATGGAGGGAGGGAGCACACACACACACTTGTTAGAGCTTATTAACACAAGCACCACACAGTAGTAGGATCAACACAACCAATCACAGTACCAATCCAGACAAAGCCACTACAAATCCAAACTACTTGGTCTCCAAGCTAAAGTGGACAGTTGTGCTGCTGACCAGTTGCAAGCTTTAGCTAGCACAGTGGGGCCGGGGGAGTTAGTGTCAGGGGGTTGCTGCTGGAGGAGCCCAGGTGCTGGCTGAGAGCTGGGCTGTTATGTGAGCAGCAGTTTGAGAGCTGCACACCAGGACAAGGCACCATGAGACAGTACTTACCTTCCTGACGGTAGCCCAGGGCATCTCCCTGAGCGCCGATGTCCAGGCCCAGATCTCCTGTCTAGAGAGAGAAGGACAAGAGAACACAACATCAGGAACGAGGATCACGTCAGACAGTAATCACTAATAGCCCTGAGGTGTTCTGCCCAGAAGTTGTGTCATGGGCCATGAACACAAGACACTTCCTTAGTAAAGACAGAATCCTGGCTCCAGATCCAAGCACATCTAATACTTTAAAGTTCTTTTAAAGTATGACACTTCACGTAATTTGTCTCCCAGGCTGCTTCCCAAATGGCACCCTAATTCCCTTTATAGTGCACAACTTCTGACCAGGGCCCATAAGCCGCGTGCCATTTGAGACGCAGCAGACAGAAGTGACTGAACAGCAGCGCACCTCGTTCCAGGTCATAGGCTCCGTCCTGAACAGGGAGCTGGTGAGCTCCACAGACAGACGCTTCTTATAGTCCTGGGGCTTGTCTTCAGACATACGGAACAGAACAGCAGCAGCATAGGTGGCTGAGGAGAGAACAAACAGGGTTGAGTCGTCTCTCTTAACCATCTATAGAACGTAATGCACCAACGGCCAGCTAGACAGATCCTTCTGGACAGAGGCCTAAACCATAGATATTCTAGAATTCCCATGACTGACAGACCTGCATAGCTCTAGAATGGCAGCCATTTGCATTTATTTGTGGGCTTAATAATCATAAGAGTTCTGAGGCGCCAATAGAGCTGGTTGTGGACAGAGGCCTGTTAACTCACCCACGCCCTCGTTTCTGGAGTGAAGCAGCTCTGTGAGGGGGGCGGTGGCGCCCTCAGCCTCGATGGCCTCCGCTGCCTCCTTGTCCTGGGCCAACTCACACAGAACTCCTGCAGCCACACGCTGAATGTTCTCAATTGGAGAATACAACAGCTGCAGCAACAAGAGAGGAGGAAGGTACAGGAGTTGCAAAGATCAGATTAGTTTATCAGATTATATATATATTTTTTTAATTAAATTGTGTAGTTCAAATTGGAAAGAGAAAGATCCAAATTCTGTAGCTGTGAGGAGCAGTACATTTAAGTTGCTTAGAGGTCTTACCTGGACAAAGAGTGGAATGGTGTTGAGTCCTCTTATGACGATTCTGTTGTGGACGTCTCTAGCCAGGATGTGCAGAGCGCCAGTACAGCCCTCCACGATCTCCTCCATACGAACTCCCTCCTGTGGTGCAGGACAACCGTTAGTTCAGAGACTACAGAGAGCATTGAGGAAACTGTGCACTTATTGGGAGACCAATGCACTGTGTATGTTACGCTTGTGTGCACGTCTTACCACAAACTGCTGCTGGGTGCCTCCCATGGAGGTGCGTCTCTGGGTGTCCTGGTGGGCTCTGACCAGCAGTTGCACCAGTCTGGGGATGGCCCCCTGCTCACGCAGAGGGGCATGGTTGGCTGGACACAGAGCCAGGTTACGGATTAGGCCCACAGTGGCCTGGAAGGAAGAGATCACATTTAAACCATTTCACTTAAATAAACAAGTACTCATTTCCAAGTCAGGGAACTCAGTCTACAGATGAAGGTTCTGCTACTAACTTACACCAATGTGGAAACAAATGTTGATTGGCCACATCCCATTTTCATAAAACAAACATTACCTTGATGAGGGGCCAGTGGGAGGGGGGATGCAGCAGCTTGACCACCACAGGCAGGCCGTAGTGAAGCCGCACAGCATTCTGGGCCATCTCAGCATCCTGGTGGCGGCTGGTGAGGTGGCGCAGGGCGCAGATGGCCGGCTCAGTGATGTCCTCGCGGTCTCCGGCACGCAGCACGGTACGGACCAGCGCCTCAATCCCCCCAACCTGACACACCATCATCTTGTTCTTGTAGTTGTTGCAGGTGAGGTTGGACAGTATGCCGGCAGCACACGTCACCACGTTGATGTCATCAGAGCCCAGGAGCTGGACCAGGGTCCCCAGCAGACCTTCCATACCCTCCTGTTAGAGGAAAGGAATACACCGGCATGTCTCATCCAGACCAACACAGCCAACCACCAGACAGCCTTACACTGACCGCTTCTTCTCAGAGAGATCCTTACACTAATTCCTCTTCTTCAGGTGGGTTTAACGCTTTACTCTAATGAGCCTTTAGTAAGTCAGCTGAACTGTAAGGGTACGATGAGCTGAGCTGTAGATGAAGTGGGCTCTGACTAGCCACAGCTCCAACACAGAAAGGCAGGAAGGACTACTTTTACCTGCATCACATCTACTTCAGCTAAGGTCGTCTTCTCCATGGAAAAAGGCAGGGAGACAGAAAGAGAGCTCTTATGTAGGAAGAATTCAGGAAGGAAAGGTGTAGGAAAGAGGAACAGAGGTGTACTAGTGGGGGACGGCTCCTCACCTGTTTGGTGGCAGCGTCTGACAGGTTCCTGAGGGTCCACAGGCAGTTCTGGACTAGTCTCTGACTGGGGTCTGTGAGGTGAAGCCCAAGAGCCTGCATACCACCTGGAGAAACACACAGCCTTTAGCCCAGCTCACTGTGAGTATCAGTGGAGAGCCAACTGAACTAAGGTGAGCAAGAACCCACTTTGCAATATGCATTTTTATATATATTTTTTTTAACTGAGGCAGAATCAATAAGGTCCATAAAAGGTAGTACGTACCAGCCTCTACGATGGCAGGCTTATTGCTGGAGCAGACAGAGAGCACTTTGAGAACTCTACTGGTAGTCCACAACAGCTTTTCATATGTGTATGTCCTCATGATGTTGACCAGGGCCTGGGGCCCACCGCTGGCCAGAATGATAAGCTGGGAATGGGTAGCATCAAAGACGTTTAAAATACACCAAGATGGATCACAATTAATGTCCGAATTAAGGGACAGAGCGAAGCATCAAAGATGTCTAAAACCAAGAGATCAGTAAATTAAACTGATTTTCATTTAAATTCCTTACCTTGCTTTCTTGGTTGCCGTAGGCAAGAATCTGAAGGCAATCTGTTGTGATGGCGAGGAATTTGACGTTGGTCTTGTTGAGCAAGGCCACCATTTTCTGCAGGCCCCCGGCCAGACGCACAGCCATCTTGGCACCCTCCTGGTGGAGCAGCAGGTTGTGTAGGGTGGTGATGGCGTAGAACAGCACTGAGTCCACTGGGGACCTAAGGAGACAGTTTTAGGTTGGATGGTACCAAAGGCTAACTGAACACACAGGAAGGTAACTACATGGCAGAGAAACTAGCTAACTGTTCTCCCCTGTTTGAGGGGGGGGAACAGTTAGAGCAGCATTTCCCCCAACTCAGTCCTGGGGAACCCAAGAGGGTGCACATTTTGGTTTTTGCCTTAACACGACAGCTGATAAAATAATCAAAGCTTGACGAGTTAGTTTTCTGACTCAGCTGTGAAGCGCTAGAGCAACACAAAAAAAGGGGGGGGGGGGATACTGAGTTAGAGCAAGACGTTGCACACAACCTCTAATCTTGACCACATAATGAACAGTTAGTGATATGCAGGGGGACTTGTAGATCAGTGATTCTGTGCAGTTCATCTTAAAAACAACTTCCTTAGAAACTCAAGAGACTGGTCAGGTTACAGTCCAGGGGCTGACCGACATACCCAAGCATTTTGACAAGGGCGGGGATGCCCCCGGACTTGAAGATGGCCAGCAGACCCTCTCTGTGGTGGGACAGGTTGTGCAGGGTGCCGGCAGTGCAGCGTGCCGTCTCCACATCGTTGGTGTTCTGCATGGTGCGCACAATTGCCGACACCATCTGGGGGGAGCGCATGATGGCGTGGCGGCTAGCCTCCTTCTTGGACAACTGGTGCACCATCACTGCAGCCTTGTTCACCACCACCTGGAGGAATGAAGACAGGAGAAGAGGTCAGTACTCTATACAATCTAACACCATTAAGTCAGGTGCATTTCTTGGTTGGGGACCAAAGCGGGCCAGTTGTGGTTAGCTGTACGCACCTGGTCCTCGTCGTTGAGTAGTTTGGTCAGCTCAGGGATGGCACGCGTGGCCAGCTCGGCGTCATCCTGATAGTTGATGAGGTTCACCACGGCATGCTTCAGCATCTGAGAGGGCTCAGCCAGCCGCTGCACGTTGGTGGGGTGGGCCCCATCAAACTGGGTGGAGGGGAGCTGCATGCCCTCGTCCAGGGTCTCTGGAAACATGGCCGCACGCACCCTCTGGGCTCTGGTCATGGCATACTGCCCGTCAATGTCTGGAGAGAGGGGTTAGGTCAGAGCCACTTCTCTAAGATGGTGGCCAGGTTCCTCTAAAGGAGCCAAAGCTGAGGTTTGTCAGTAGAATAAAGTACTAACTACTATCCATTAACTTCATACCATGTGACATGTTCAAAATCCCAGTCAAGCATTCCCATGGTATTGTAGTGTATTTTTTTTTTACCTGACACTTGATCTTGTGTGAAGGACTGAGAGAAGCCCTGCTCCCACTCGTACAGCACCTGGTTATCCACATCCTCCTCCTCTGGGTTGCCCTTCCCACTCAGGGAGGGGGCGGTGGTGGTAGCCCCTGAGTGGATACCAGAGTCCAGGTACGACTGCTGCTGCCAGTGGCTCACTGCAGCCTTCCGGTCAGGCTCCATGGCCATGTCCAGCTCCATCAGATCAGCTAGACATTAGAAAACAACCAGCGGTAGGTTACTTGGAGGCAGTTCAACCAGAGGGGAAGACCGTTGAATTAAAATCAGTGGTAGCAATGTTTAAGTTATTCTAAAAAGCTGAATACTTACACTGGGAAGCCATGTTACTTTCAAAACCCACAGCCTGCACAGCTTCCAGATCTGAAAGTACCAGAACAGCAAAGTTCATTCATAGTCATTTCCACCTCAGCTCATGCCAAAACAAATAGCACAAAGCAACCTTTTCATTGGACCAGCTAAATTCCAGCAGAGGGAAAAAAACTGAATCAGGGCTGCATTACCTAGACATCAAATGAACTGCTAACTTGGTGGCTAAATGTATGAAGCATTAACTTGGCAGCTAAACTAATGGAGGCCAAATAAAAAAAGTGGGGAATGGGGGTTGGGACTTCAAAGACAGTCTTCATTTGAGGATGTGCTACCAATCTGTTAAGTACAGTCCCTTGGAGTAATAAACAAGAATACCAAAGAGTTCTATTCGACCCTATATTCTGGGTTCTAGAAGAGCAAATCAAGCTTTATTTATACACCACATTTCAGACAACTCAAAATAAAAGCTGAAATATTTACTACAAACACATTTTTAAATAAGACAAACTGAACTAAAAAGCACTGTAGGGAATATGGCGCTTTTAAAATCCTTTAGCTTCACAAGTGACAGTGATGTAAAAACAAATCTATGAACATAACATGATCCCTCACAGGTCCAATGCAAAACACTAGGGCCATAAGGATACCAGTATCACCATACAAGTATCATGGCAAGGAAACTAAATATGACGCAGATTTAATATTTAGGAAAACAGCCATAATGTTGGAAACAAATGTCACCCAAAGTCAATTGTATTTTCCAAGCTATAGCACAATATTTTACATACTTTTTTAAAGGACTGAAACTTGTGCTTTGTTATTTGAAATTAACCTTTTATTTTGCAACACTGGTATCATCCCAGCCCAACAAAACACCTTGCTGCAGCATTAGCAGAGATACCATCACAACTGTGTTTTAGGTTATACAAGAAGGTAATGAAATCCATTCAAGTTAGTCAGTTCTACTACAGTACCCCCCCTCCCCCCCACACACACAAAAAAACAAAAACAGGATCTCACCAGACCCTCTGGTGGGCAAGTTAAAACCCACATGCAGAGCAGTAGCTACACTGACAGAGTCAGATGGGAAAACAGCTTTGCTCACTACCCAATTTGGGTCATTATCAGAACCCAGCAGCAGACAATAAGTTTAATAAACTGCAGCAAACCAATCAATATCCAAAACAATCCCTGGCAATTCAATCTGATTGCTTCAATTTAAACTGTAAAGAGCAGTATGAATCACAGATTAGGAGGCTGCACTTTAAGGGGCTATGATGGGATACTTGTCCTCATACTCATGTTTAATAATCACTCACAGTTTCTATGGAGATTATTCAGCACATCTGCTTGCAATGCATCCACTTAGAGGCTAGTAGTCAAAACAGCAGACATCTGTGGTGGAGGGAGTCTGGCTGAAAACACTACCATATTGCCCTGGGCTAAAGACACTGGGACCTAATAGGCTGTTTCAAGGGACATGGATTCCTAGAGCACCAGAAGAGCGATAGTTTGAGGAACATAGATGAATTTGCAAAGGTTGCCTATCTAGGATACAACCAAGCCTACCGACATAATGGTAAACATATGGAAAGCAATTGAGAAATTCAGAGGAGAACATAAACAAATGAACATTTCCAAGAGTTAAACGTAGCAACATGTGAACGTGGCTGTCAGAGAAACTACCAGAGAAAGCTGTATTGTGAGCTGCATGAGACCACAATCGCTCCCCCTCAGAGCAATGTGCACGGTCAGCAGTCACAACTACGAATTCCTGGTCCACACTTTGGCCTACTGTGCATACTATCATGGCCAAATTATTTTAGAGCATTTAGCCATTCAATTGCAGCTAAGATTGTAACTAACCACCCATCAATAAAGATGATTTTAAAGAAAATACATGACAATGTCAAACAAGAACATTCTCAGCAAACAAGTCTTGTTTACTGTATTAGGCTACTACTCGTCATTGACTGTAGTGAAAATCCAAGCAAATAGACTGGAACTCTTGCAACGAATTGAACTGTTTCCCTGACTTTGACTTGGTTTCTTATTAACTGCGCTAGACATGAAACCAATCATAATGCATACCCTTGCTTTCTGCAACTTTTACAGCATCCGTCTACTGTAAAAGTTAAGAAAAGTACGGCACCAAAACTCAATTTCATTCTCAGAAACAATGAATTCACAGAGGTATGTGTCATACCTTGCAAGACCGAAGTTTCGATAACTTACTGTGATTTAGTAAGCCACCAACCCACCGGGAAAGTATGCAAATGTTAGTGGGTAGATGAATCCCGGCAATATCCGTGGCAACGTTATTGTATTGTCAATATTTTGTAGGCTAACAAACAATAAGATACGTTACAATGTCCAAGGCAAAGACATTATGCACGTTTCTTCCAAATATCAAGATGAGATGATCCCGATTAAACGTGGGGTATTTCCGGAGTAGTTCCGCTGTGTTTCACTAGAAATTGGTGGCAAGAGCAGAAAAATCTTCCACCAGCGAGCTAGCTCCCCACCCCCACATACAACCAAGTCCACTTCAGTCTGCCCGAATTTCCGATGAGCAACAACGACTCAAATTTCAGTCAAGCTCCTCCTCAACTTCCTCTCAAATCACAACGGCTAAGGAATTTGTCGGTCTTTGTTTAACTTGACGTCCAGTAAAACAGTTTTACCCAGTTGCTAAAACAAAACTTGATTTATTGACAGCTATCACGTTTGACGAAATTAAACAATATTAGTTGACTTTGATAATGTTAGCTAACAAATCAAACTTAGTTACAATGGGCATCTTACATTGAAATGATGTTACTTTATTTACAATAAAATCAGTTGATGAATTTAAAGTTACTGTTGGACGTAGGATAGTGTTTGCGCTATTGCCATCCATTTCGACGTAGCTAGTGACACTAGCAAAAATGGAACCTCTTACTATTATCTAGCTAGCCGGCCAACGTTAGCTGCTTGATTGAAAAATTCTCTCCATCATTAGTCTTAACTAGCTTGCTAACGTTACTTAAATGTCTCCCAGTTCAAGCCAATTGAAAAGTAACAGGGCAAAACGTTCCAGTCAGCTGTATCAATAGTTGCTAACTAGACAGTTGTTTCTCACGACCACTAACATGAGTCAAAGCGCCGGAATGTTGACCTAGCTAGCAAATCACCTCGTTTTCGGCAGCTAGCAAACGCTAGCTAGCGGGGAGTGTCCGGGCCATGGCGCAGCCTGCTACCACCATGGCTAGCTGGCTAAAAATGAATTCAATTCGTTTCTGATAAAACTGTATTTGTGAATTCCAATCAATTCTGTACGACTCCAGTTGTCGTGATCACGACGCGCTGATATTCAGATTGCTTGCCACCGCCTTTGGACTGCGGGAAACATTTACCTACAAACTAGCTAACTTAGCTAGCTACCAACCAAATACAACGCAATACATTCGATGTCAAATCCAAATAAAATAAATATAAAAAAATTTACGAAGATGCCTACCCTTGTCAAAAGCCACAAATCGGTCTCCTCGCGTTTAGGTGGATAAAACCAACGCCTCGTGGGGAGAAAAAAATATAAAAAAATACGTTAAAATTACAATCACAAGCGAGTCCTTCGACTAGCCCCTCAGCAGTCAAGGAACAACTTGGTTACTGCTGTTGAATCATTGGGTTTAAGATGGCGTCGCACTGTAATAGACCGAATTACAATTATGTGGCAACTCTATCCTTCCGCATGTAGGAATAAAATAGATACCATATCATGGTCTTTATCAAATTATCAAAGTGATGTCCGTTATATATATATGTATATTAGAAACAATCTTAAAACAACTTCATACAACTATAATGTATTGTATTTCATAAAAGGACAGAACAAATCCTGATCATAAAATCGGCGTATGAATCCAGATGGTATGAAGTTCCGGCAGTGTACCTTTTCCATAAATTAGGATGAAGACCAGGAATGCATCTATGGATTGGACTGAAAAATTCTTCAATGGACATCACATAATTATCAAAAAAATTGCAGTACTTCGGTTCGGAATGCTAAAACGGACAGCTTATTGTTTCAAACTGAATTAACTAAAGAGACATTCACAATGGTATACTGAAAACGTTCTCAGAGGAATTTAGTTCTACTGCATGTCTGAAAATAGCTTATCTCTAGCCTAGGCACTGCTCAGAATATACTAAGGGTATTTGGAATGTAGTGTGTGTAGGAACTGTTTATTTTTTTCAAAACGATTCACCTGATTCCATATAATGTTGCGACAGTCATGACTCAAGATACATGATGGTTTTATGATCACCTTGATTTCCTTTCTATATTTTCCACAACATTGTGTCATGTTTATCTAGTACTAAATACTTCATCATACAAATCAAATTGTATTGGTCACATACACATGGTTAGCAGATCATGTAAGTGTAGCGAAATACTTGTGCTTCTACTCCTGACAGTGCAGTAATATCTAACAACTACCTAATACACACAAATCTAAAGGGGTGAATGAGAATGTGTACATATAAATATATGGATGAGCGATGGCTGAGTGGCATAGTCAAGGTGCTATAGATGGTATAAAATACAGTATATACATATGATATGAGTAATGTAAGATACGTAAACATGATTAAAGTGGCATTGTTTAATGTGGCATTGTTTAAAGTGACTATTGATCCATTTATTAAAGTGGCCAGTGATTGGGTCTCAATGTCGGCAGCAGCCTCTCTGAGTTAGGGATTGCTGTTTAGCAGTCTGATGGCCTTGAGATAGATTTAGTATACCTGAATATCCCTTTGTGAATAACATCCTAGAAGATTAATATTCCCCACAAGGAAGCTGCAATCAGAAAAAAATGTGGCAATGCAATAAATACTGAACAAAAATATAAACACAACCATTTAAAATATTTTACTGAAGCTGCAATCAGAAACAAATGTGTTACAGTTTATAAAAGGAAATCAGTCAATTAAAATAAACAAATGACGCCCTAATCTATGGATTTCACATGACTGAGCAGGGGCACAGCCATGGGTGGCCTTTTATTGTCCCCAGCACAAGGTGCACCTGTGTCATGATCATGCCGTTAAATCAGCTTCTTGATATGTCACACCTGTCAGGTAAATTGATTATTTTGGCAAACGAGAAATGCTCACTAACAGGGATGAGAACAAATTTGTGCACAACGTTTGAGACAAATACGTTTTTTTGTGCGTAGGGAAAATTTCTGGGATCTTTTATTTCAGCTCATGAAAAATGGGTTTAATCATGGATGTTTTACAGGGTTGGTGTCAATTCCATTTCAATGCAATCAATTCTAGTCTAATGTAAAAAATAAAATAAAAATAGACTCATATCTGAAATGATTTTAAAAAATGGACAATAAAATAAATAAATGAGATTCACACAAGGAATGAGTTGTTAATTGCATGAGAATCTAAAAGTATGTACAGTAACAACTATACTCTCCGCAAAATATGGCTAACAAGGCACTGCAGTAGACGTTCTTACCAAAACGTTCATGGTCAGGAGGATTCCTGTCCAAAAATAAAGCAGGGTCTCAGTTGACTGGGAGCAAAGGTTTGCCAAATGTGACCCCAAATGTTATGCCTTTGTCAGTACTTTATTAAGTGTAGTACTCACCTGACCAAAAAAACTCTCTCTTATAGATAACCTTCAGGTGACAGTATTATGTGGACACAGAGATTCGTTTCACATCTTTATTTACAATATTGTTTTTAAGGGAATTGTATTGGCGGGAATATATAATGAACACTAGGCCTAGATGTGACATGCCAACGATCGTTTATACAAAAATATTACAGGAATTACATCAGTGATAAATTACATTTGTTCCCAAAAAAATCCTGTAGATTTGTTTTGACCTCAATACGTTCTGATGAACAGTCAGGGTGTAAACATTAAGACATTATATGCAGTACCCAAGTCAATATGCAAGGTCTGAATGGATAACAGTACAGTATTGTAAATGTAGATTCCAAGGCAAAACAATTATATTGAAGGCCCAATGCAGCCATTTTTAAATCAATATCAAATCATTTCTGGGTAACAATTTAAGTACCTTATTGTAATAGATTTCCATTCAAATGGACCAAAATAGCTTTTAGCAAAAAACAATTTCTCAAGCAAGAAATTTGCTAGGACTGTCTGGGAGTGGTCTGAGTGGGGAAGGGAAAACAGAAAACTAGATGTTATTGGCAGAGGTTTGGAACTCTCTTTGTTATTGGTCTATTAACTAATTTACCGCATGGTGACTTCACTGGGCCTTAAAGAAAATAATTACATTTAATTTAGAAATAAAACAATTCAAAATACTGTTACTGTGAAACCCACTGATAAATCATAAATAGACAAAGTGCATATAGTATATTTAAATTACTATGATAATAAGTGCATAACACACAGATTTTCAGATCCACAATAGGAATCTTCAGAAATGTATATATTTCTGAAAACAGTAGCTCTTCGAGAGAAAAAGAGAAGGTGCATTCTATAATTATTGATCAAATGATCCAATGACAAAAGAGGCAATGTCAAGCCGTCAATTGGTTCTATATGTTTTGTGGGAGTTACTTTGACAAAACACTCATAATGGAGGAGAGAATTTCAGAGAAATACGACTGACACTAGTCTGATTTGAATTGTTTGTGTTGAAAACTAAGGCGATGATGTGGGAAAATATTCAGAGTGTAATCTGTGTAATAAAAAATATACAGTAACATAATGATACTTGTTGGGCAAGATTCAATCATGACCATGTTGCATATTGTGAGAAACGTGCACTATGGGAAAAAATATAACTATTGTTCCTGCACCCTTTCATTTTGTTAAAATTATCTATATTTGTATTACCAGATTATCAGGAGTACTTGAAATGTGCTTTTCAATACTACATGAATACTAAGATATTTCATTTGAATCCCTTCCCACAATAGTTAGATTGTCATTACAGTACATTGGTATAAATCACACACACACGCACGCACGCACACGCACACACACACACACACACACACACACACACACACACACACACACACACACACACACACACACACACACACACACACACACACACACACACAGTGCAGATTCATCAGGCCTTTTGCGTGGTTGGGAATCACTACGCCTCATTTTAAGCACACATTCTCCCCGCTGAAGGAAAGAGTCTATGAACCAAAAAATAAACATAGAGACAAGGATTACATGTGCAAAGCCTATTCTCTCCCAATGGGTTCACGTGTACTGGGGAAGTCACAGGTCTCAGTCACTGCCAGGAGGGCTTACGAAAGGCTGGGGTTACTCATGGAGCTCTGTTGTGATTGGTTACATTAGGCTGTGTGTGAGTGTCTGTGAGAAAGTGAGAGAGAGAGGAACAGCACCCGGATGCAAGAGAAAGAACGTGGTCCCTTGGGAAGCTGCTGGAATTGATGCTATATGCTGAGGGGAGGGTCTCTTTTCTTTCACGGTGAAAGGAGGGGGCACTTTAAACCCACTTGTATGCACATAGGATTGTGTCCCCTGACCTCTACTCAGCCAAAGGGCCTGATCCTACATCCTTGCAGAGACAATAGTAGTAGGTGCAAGGCAAGGTGAGCCACCAGGGTCCTGGGTTCCTCTGTAACATGTAGACATGAGGGGGATACAATACATTTCTACCTCAAATTAAAAATCAAATTACATTTTGTTTGTCCCATTTGCCGAATACAACAGGTGTAGACCTTAAAGCCCTTAACCAACAATGCAGTTTTAAGAAAAATAAGTGTTAAGAAAGTATTTACTAAAATAAACTGAAGTAAAAAATAAAGAAATGCCTGTCCTTACTCCTATAATGTTGAAATAAGTGTTCACATTCAACAAATACAGCAAATTTCATTACAATCCACCAGTGCCCTGGGTCCCTCTGTTCACAGTGGTAATAGACAGACATAGGGAGGGCCCTGGGTCCCTCTGTTCACAGTGGTAATAGACAGACATAGGGAGGGCCCTGGGTCCCTCTGTTCACAGTGGTAATAGACAGACATAGGGAGGGACTATTGGCACTGGCAGTAACTATTGTAGACTTCTGTCTGTCCTGTTGCAGGGTTGAAATATAAGGGGATTCTATCTCCTAGTTGAGAACAATGGGTCAAGCACAACAAATACAGCATCTAACATTACAATCCATTAACGTCTTCGTTGTACTGCACTGCCGACCTACAATTACAATTACAATTCCATCCAAAACATGGATGACAATAAAACAAAATAAATACTGCTAGCAATGGGTAGTTACTGTTTATCATAGTATGAAGTTCCAATGTGTGAAATAATTCAATGTATAAATCTTTAATAGAGGTGAGAATCAGTGGAAAGGTCATTGGATAAACTTGCCAGGAACCCTTCAGTGACATCTACAAAAAAAGAGTGAGAAAGAAGGGGGAACAAATAGCCTTTGACTTAACACACTGAATGACTAGCATAGCCCCCTACCCTCCAGTCACAGCTATGCAGCTCTCCTATATAAACCTACGCAGCTTCTAGATTGGTGCCAACGTCTATCAAACTGCACAACTCTTGAAGTATTTATTTATTTATATTGTAAATATGCATATATATATATATATATATATATATATATATATATATATATATATATAAATGTTGCCATCATAAATAAAGGTAAAAAAAAATAAATATATATATCCTATGATTGCATATAACGCTTCCAATCCTTTATACTGTACATGTTTTGTGTTCTATGTTGTTATGTCTTGCATGTAGCAATCCGTCACCACACATGACGTTCCCTGTCCATTTAAATTAGACTTTGAGTAATAAGATTTATATAGGGCCTCGAATGTCATAAAGTAGAGTACCTAAGTGCAGTATGTCTTTATGAAATATAGAAATATTTACACTACCTACTGGATGTGTACGTCATTACACTCACGCTACAATTAATGACTTAAACCACCCAGTTACTCAACCCTGCACCTTAGAGGCTGCTGCCCTATGTACGTAGACATGGAATCATGGGTCACTTTAATAATGGAACACTGGTCACTTAATAATAGTCATGTTAATAATGTTTATATACTGCTTTACTTGTCTCATATGTATATACTGTATGCTATATGACTGTATTTTAGTCTATGCCACTCCGACATTGCTCGTTTAAATATTTATATATTTCTTAATTCCATTGTCTTACTTTTAGATGTAATGTATTGTTGCATTGAGCTATAGCTCGTCACTACTAGATACTACTGCACTGTTGGAGTTAGGTACACAAGCATTTCACTACACCCGCAATAACATCTGCTAAGTATGTGCATGTGACCCATAAAATTAGATTAGATTTTAATAATAGAGCTATGTTCAGGAAATACATGTTATTTTTGACTTCCTACTTCTGGAGACAGAAATACTGAGGGCTCAATTTAATCGAACCTGTGTAGTTATTTTTCCCAATGGTCAAATAAAAACACAGAATGGTTTAGAGTGACTACCTCTACCTCCTCTCACTCCCTCCTCTAAGGAGCATTGACACAAATACCCCTAAAATATGTAGGGGGAAATAGTTAAGTAGATATTTGATTAAGCATACTATTCTTGTGATTTTGTCTATTGTTCTAAATCTGATGAAAATAAAATGACTTCAACAACAGTATTAGCAAGCCATATATACCATGTAACTGCCTGTACCTACAGTAAACACCTGTCACTGTTAATAAATAGTAATATTCACTTGTACTATGTAATTCTGCCTGTGTAAGTATAAAAAGAAGCAACATATTCAAGGTCATCAACATAATATCAAATACAGTTAAATAGGATGTAATTCTTCTGACTAGCCAACCCTTTTCAGAGTTGGTGTTTTACAATACTGTTAGCGCACAGTGTCACTTCTGACAACTCAGATGCAAAAGTCTCTACAAATATCCTTTCTTTGTAAAGCTGCTTAGACAACAATGTTAGACTAGCCGACGGCCCCTTTTGTGTATTGAACCGTATTGTTAGGCTCAACACCACGGCTTAAAGTGTTGGTCTTCCAGCCCTGCAACATGAGTCTGTTCTGTTGTTGGACCGGCTGACGCCCTGCAAAGACTCAATAACAAACACATTTCTGCACAAATATCTTAACCTGTGAAGAATGACATTTTCATGAGAACAATAACTCATCGAAGGCTAGCGTTTAACTGAATATACTGTTTTAATGTTACATCACACCAGCCTCAACTCTACAGTATGTACCAGAATACTCTAAAGATATTGATAACTGTAGGTATTCTTAGAAATGGAAATGCAATGAAATGGCCATGTTGCTCTGTCTTTATTACATTAGATCAACTCTGAAACGGCCATGTTGCTCTGTCTTTATTACATTAGATCAACTCTGAAACGGCCATGTTGCTCTGTCTTTATCACATTAGATCAACTCTGAAACGGCCATGTTGCTCTGTCTTTATTACATTAGATCAACTCTGAAACGGCCATGTTGCTCTGTCTTTATCACATTAGATCAACCCTGAAACGGCCATGTTGCTCTGTCTTTATCACATTAGATCAACTCTGAAACGGCCATGTTGCTCTGTCTTTATCACATTAGATCAACTCTGAAACGGCCATGTTGCTCTGTCTTTATCACATTAGATCAACTCTGAAACGGCCATGTTGCTCTGTCTTTATCACATTAGATCAACCCTGAAACGACCACATTAGATCAACTCTGAAACGACCATGTTGCTCTGTCTTTATCACATTAGATCAACTCTGAAACGACCATGTTGCTCTGTCTTTATCACATTAGATCAACTCTGAAACGGCCATGTTGCTCTGTCTTTATCACATTAGATCAACTCTGAAACATGGCCATGTTGCTCTGTCTTTATCACATTAGATCAACTCTGAAACGACCATGTTGCTCTGTCTTTATCACATTAGATCAACTCTGAAACGGCCATGTTGCTCTGTCTTTATCACATTAGATCAACTCTGAAACGGCCATGTTGCTCTGTCTTTATCACATTAGATCAACTCTGAAACAGCCATGTTGCTCTGTCTTTATCACATTAGATCAACTCTGAAACGACCATGTTGCTCTGTCTTTATCACATTAGATCAACTCTGAAAAGCCATGTTGCTCTGTCTTTATCACATTAGATCAACCCTGAAACGGCCATGTTGCTCTGTCTTTATCACATTAGATCAACTCTGAAACGACCATGTTGCTCTGTCTTTATCACATTAGATCAACTCTGAAACGGCCATGTTGCTCTGTCTTTATCACATTAGATCAACTCTGAAACGGCCATGTTGCTCTGTCTTTATCACATTAGATCAACTCTGAAACGGCCATGTTGCTCTGTCTTTATCACATTAGATCAACTCTGAAACGACCATGTTGCTCTGTCTTTATCACATTAGATCAACTCTGAAACGGCCATGTTGCTCTGTCTTTATCACATTAGATCAACTCTGAAACGACCATGTTGCTCTGTCTTTATCACATTAGATCAACTCTGAAACGGCCATGTTGCTCTGTCTTTATCACATTAGATCAACTCTGAAACGGCCATGTTGCTCTGTCTTTATCACATTAGATCAACTCTGAAACGACCATGTTGCTCTGTCTTTATCACATTAGATCAACTCTGAAACGACCATGTTGCTCTGTCTTTATCACATTAGATCAACTCTGAAACGACCATGTTGCTCTGTCTTTATCACATTAGATCAACTCTGAAAATAGAAAGAAAAAGCAGAACAAATGTACCTGTTATAGACAAAGATATCTAACATTAATCTTTCGATCCATTATCAGAATTAAAGAGGAGAAATGTTAAGATAACAAAAATGTAAATACATATATCTGTGTGTAAAATAACAACTATTAATTTGTAGTATTTTACTGTGTAGACTTTGAATTTTTAGATCAAATATATTAGTTAAATGGCACTCAAATGACCATATATCAATTTTTCCATTAATGCAAGGTTCAGCAGTGGAAAGTAATATGGTCTGCTGCTGAAATTGATGATCTTTTCAGTATTGACATTAATTAACATAGCAGAATTTGCAATGCAAAACATTTATTCTACAGGTCTCTCTGTCTAACATATTATTATGACAACAAAATATAATAAGAAATAAACAATTGATAAACAAAGGGATTCGATCGAACACACTTTGCATCGTTCAGTCAGTAGCTCTTTTTCCCATTGTGAAATAAACATCACAATGATTTTGGTTGCTGTGAAAACCTATCACCAGGTCACAGTATATATGATTCTCTATTTCAGATAAATGAGTGTAGATGTGGCTAATAGTATAGAAACAATGACTATGTGTACACATTGCAATGGTGGGTTTCATTGAATTCCAGCTGTGGTAAAATTTGAAGTATATTACATTTTGTAATTGTGGCGTTGAAAAAGGATACATTTTCATATCTCCTAAAAGCAAATTCTAAGTGTATTCCCTGTAACGTGTAACATCATTGAATGTCCTCTCAAGCAACAACAATTCAATATTGCATTTCCCTTACTGTTGTTATTTGGATATGCCTGTCTCTCTGACTGAAAAATGACCCATACTCTGAGACACAATCACTAGACAATGGCATATTTAACAGATATGCAGAACTAAGATGTTTATCCTGTTTAGTAAACCGGGGATCAATGATATTCAGACCCCTAACTCCATTATGCATCAATCAACAGTTCTGTTGTCTATAACAGCAGTTACAAGGCCATCTCACTGGGTTGTTTCAGATCTGTTGTCTATAACAGCAGTTACAAGGCCATCTCACTGGGTTGTTTCAGATCTGTTGTCTATAACAGCAGTTACAAAGCCATCTCACTGGGTTGTTTCAGATCTGTTGTCTATAACAGCAGTTACAAGGCCATCTCACTGGGTTGTTTCAGATCTGTTGTCTATAACAGCAGTTACAATGCCATCTCACTGGGTTGTTTCAGATCTGTTGTCTATAACAGAAGTTACAAGGCCATCTCACTGGGTTGTTTCAGATCTGTTGTCTATAACAGAAGTTACAAGGCCATCTCACTGGGTTGTTTCAGATCTGTTGTCTATAACAGACGTTACAAGGCCATCTCACTGGGTTGTTTCAGATCTGTTGGAAACGTAGTAAGGTACCTTTTGTACGATATGTACTCCTGGCTGAGGTTACAATGAAGCGCCCACATGAACAATGGTTGGATTTAGGTGCTCTTGTCTGTCTGGACAGTTTTTTAATCCATTTAGGGGACAAAGACTGGCCATGATCTATTTCAAGTCCTCTTCTGCAGTGTTTTAGTCAGACACAGCATATCATTATTTTCTAATCAAAGATAAATAGCCTATACTCTAAGAAGGGTTTTTCCTTCATTTGAAGCTCTATATTTGGGTGCAATCTATCGTCATGTAGAATTCTAGAATATAAATCACATTTTATTGGTCACATAAACATATTTAGCAGATGTAATATACAGACGTTCTGAGAAATCTAGCTAGCACAGTCTGAGAAATCCAATCCTCTTCATCGAATTTAACGTCGTCCTCCTCCACTGACAATAACCTTAACAAAAGATTCACAAGGCCGTAGATGTCGAAAGAGAAGGAACAAAATGGCTGAGTGATGCAGAACATCCATTGTTTAGTTCTTTTATGTTGGAGCTAATCACTATACACTGCAATTTGCAAACAAATTGGCCAATGACTGAAACATATTGTCCTATACACAACATATATATTGTGTTTGAAATATTAAGTTGATTGGTTCTAAGAGTTTTGAGCTTCAATACATGACTCATTTCCTTTATATCTCAGTCTAAAGCGAAGAAGAGATTTACCTCACAATATGTAGGTTAGTGGTATTCTATTGGAAATGGGCTAGCATTGGTATGGCACATTCTGGGCCTGCAGATAGAGACTGCAGCAAAACATTTCACAGCACCTTGATCTTGATTTTCTACCCCACTGACTTCTGTACACAAACAAGATGTTGAAGGAAATGCTTTCATTCAACATGAATGACTTTCATAAAAATTGCTTGTATTTTATTTCTTAGTGGTGACTTCCTAATAAGCCCATTGTCCCAATCCAAATGCCACATTATTTTGCTGTAAATTTAGCTGTTAATAAGCTATATTGTTGTCTCTACCTTCTTGCCCTTTGTGCTGTTGTCTGTGCCCAATAATGTTTGTACCATGTTTTGTGCTGCTACCATGCTGTGTTGCTACCATGCTGTGTTGCTACCATGCTGTGTTGTTATGTGTCGCTGCCATGCTATGTTGTTGTCTTAGTTCTGTCTTTGTGTAGTGTGGTCTCTCTTGTGGTGATGTGTGTTTTGTCCTATATTTTTATTGAATGTATTTATATGTTTAATCCCAGCCCCCGTCCCCGCAGGAGGCCTTATGCCTTCTGGTTGGCCGTCATTGTAATTAAACAGTTGTTCTTAACTGACTTGCCTAGTTAAATAAAGGTTACATAAATACAAATAAAAAGATAATGTGCTAGTACTGTTACAGCAGACTGTTTGACTACCGATGAACCAAGTGTGTATTTTCCTTCCTGTAGCAGCAGCCAGAAATCCCAGTACACGACAGAAGCAGTAAAACAGTGAATTAGTGCTCTGTAGTGGCACGGCATCCAGAACATGTATTAAAGCAGGATGGGGGATGGAAAAATCACCCGGGACGTTGGTGGAAAACAGAAATGCCGTTTTTGTGTTTAGAGAGAAAGAGAAAACGGCGAGGTGTAAAGAGAGATGGGGGGAATATAATCTCATCATGCAGGGTCCATGGTGCCTATTTACCCAAAATGCAAAGAGGCCAAGTTCTTTAGAACATCCCGCTGTGTCGATTGAAAAGCAGGAACAAATCAAAGACACAACTCATCTGTGTTTATATTTCTCACACAATGACAAAACCCACCCCTTTATATGTCGTCTCTTTATTTATCCCTCGATCGGAAAATACACAGCGTTTCCCATCAACTCTTCCCTGTTCTCTTCCATGTTCTCTCCCCTGTTCTCTTCCCTGTTCTCTCCCCTGTTCTCTTCCCTGTTCTCTTCCCTGATCTCTTCCCTGTTCTCTTCCCTGTTCTCTTCCCTGTTCTCTTCTCTGTTCTCTCCCCTGTTCTCTTCTCTGTTCTCTCCCCTGTTCTCTTCCCTGTTCTCTTCCCTGTTCTCTTCCCTGTTCTCTTCCCTGTTCTCTTCCCTGTTCTCTTCTCTGTTCTCTTCCCTGTTCTCTTCCATGTTCTCTCCCCTGTTCTCTTCCCTGTTCTCTCCCTGTTCTCTTCCCTGTTCTCTTCCCTGTTCTCTTCCCTGTTCTCTTCCCTGTTCTCTTCTCTGTTCTCTCCCTGTTCTCTTCCATGTTCTCTTCCTGTTCTCTTCCTGTTCTCTCCCCTGTTCTCTTCCATGTTCTCTTCCCTGTTCTCTTCCATGTTCTCTCCCCTGTTCTCTCCCCTGTTCTCTTCTCTGTTCTCTTCTCTGTTCTCTCCCCTGTTCTCTTCTCTGCTCTCTTCTCTGTTCTCTTCTCTGTTCTCTCCCCTGTTCTCTCCCCTGTTCTCTTCTCTGTTCTCTTCTCTGTTCTCTTCTCTTCCCTGTTCTCTTCCCTGTTCTCTTCCCTGTTCTCTTCCCTGTTATCTTCTCTGTTCTCTTCCATGTTCTCTTCTCTGTTCTCTTCCCTGTTCTCTCCCCTGTTCTCTTCCCTGTTCTCTTCCCTGTTCTCTTCCCTGTTATCTTCTCTGTTCTCTTCCATGTTCTCTTCCCTGTTCTCTTCCCTGTTATCTTCCCTGTTCTCTTCTCTGTTCTCTTCTCTGTTCTCTTCTCTGTTCTCTTCCCTGTTCTCTCCCCTGTTCTCTTCTCTGTTCTCTTCTCTGTTCTCTCCCCTGTTCTCTCCCCTGTTCTCTCCCCTGTTCTCTTCTCTGTTCTCTTCTCTGTTCTCTTCTCTTCCCTGTTCTCTTCCCTGTTCTCTTCCCTGTTATCTTCTCTGTTCTCTTCTCTGTTCTCTTCTCTGTTCTCTTCTCTTCCCTGTTCTCTTCCCTGTTCTCTTCCCTGTTCTCTTCCCTGTTATCTTCCCTGTTCTCTTCTCTGTTCTCTTCTCTGTTCTCTTCTCTGTTCTCTTCTCTGTTCTCTTCTCTGTTCTCTTCCCTGTTCTCTTCTCTGTTCTCTTCTCTGTTCTCTTCTCTGTTCTCTTCTCTGTTCTCTCCCCTGTTCTCTCCCCTGTTCTCTTCTCTGCTCTCTTCTCTGTTCTCTTCCCTGTTCTCTTCCCTGTTTTCCACCAATACTATTTGAGCTTATTTATGTATTTTTAATTGTCATTTTCTAAATTGTAGATTGTCCTACTTGAAGGAGCGTGACTCCATGCTTGTGTGGGGCTCATCTCCATGTTATATGACCACTGTGTGGTTACTCCTCCTTCTTGTTCTGTCTATTGCATGAATTAGTTTGGTACAAATTACCTCTACTCTGTGTCTGTCAGTCTCTTCATGGGGAGCAAAACAAAGAACAGCCGAGACTGTGGAGAGGTAAACAGAGGTCCCCCACCTCTACTGTCACACACACACACACACACACACACACACACACACACACACACACACACACACACACACACACACACACACACACACACACACACACACACACACACACACACACACACACACAGACAAAAGCTTTGCTAACAAAATGGAGAGTCTTCGATACAAAACAGACGTGTTAGGAGAAAGTGATAATCATATTTAAGTTAAAAAAATTAAATAATGCTTTAGTTTTGGGCCACTAAAGTCGTTTCAGCAACGCCTGATTTCTCGCTTCAAAATTACACCCATTTTCAGACAGGCAGACAAAGAGACACATAGCAGAGGGTGAAAGCCGACTGATGTGTCTCCCAGGCTCACTGTGTATGTATGTTAAGGGATGGGGATGGGGGAGGAGGGTTTCTCTGTCTCTCTCTGCCAGCTGTAAGGTTCTGGTTCTCAGCATCCCCTTGTTTCACCCCCCTCCCTGCTTAAACCACAATACGCTAAGAGACATTCAGCTAGTTCCAGAATAAGAACGTTCTGGAGAGAATTTTAATGATTGTTTTCCATTCCTGCACACCAATAGTTATATTAGACACACTGTCTTTGAACAGGCTGGCAGTCAACGGCATGGCACAGGAAAGGATCCACAGACAGGCTCAAAATTGACAAGCCATCTTCTCTTCTTGAAATCCTTTGAAAATATAATTCCCACTGTTTTGATTAGAATATAAGTAGCTTCAATGTAATGCAGCATTGCTGATCCCTTTGTATAGCTCCCCCATAGGCTATAGGGCATTTAGTAGAGCAGTAGCAAGCAGCCTATTCAGGATTGTGAGATATGTTAGAATGATTAGAAAGGAAAAATGATGCTCACCTTCTTCAGGATGTTACCAGCAAGTGAGATTACCCACTATTCAAGCACTAAGGCCTACAAAACCTCAGCATTAACGCCAACATAGACACAAAACAAGATTAAAATGTAAAAAAATACATCTAATAAAATAAGATTGAAGAAAGAAAATATTCTGCCATGTTTGTGTTGAAACAGAGAGGAGCTGAGGAGACACATCTTATCCCATGTGTGATCAACTTTCATGTACATGACAACAGCAAGCAACAGATGCGGGTTTAAGGTTTTGGGGGCTTTTGGGGGAGGCTACACCCCAAAATTTCAAGCCCCAATTTCTATGGTTTTTATTTATCCACAATCCTCTTGATGCCAACTGGTGCTGGGAGCAGCAGGGAGCAGGACGCTTGTCTCAGCAGGGGCCATTAGACATGGTGTGGTGGCCGACATAAAAGAGTTCACAGCACCCCGACACGGAGGGGTTGGGGGGTGAGGGGAGTGAGAGGGGTGGAGGGGTGGGGGGGGGAGAGGAGTGAGAGGGGTGGAGGGGGGGGGTGAGTGAGAGGGGTGGGGTGGGGGGTGACAAGGGCCTGAAACGTTCTCTTTTCTATTTTATTACCAAAGTACAGAAATAGCCATTAAACAACCACTACACTCTATATCCTTCGTGCTAACTCAACATCTGATGCATTTTTGAAAAGCTATTAGAGATACTATCAATATTTAATTCTCTGAACTATATGGTACTTATAGTAATATATAGATTAACTCTTAGATAGTGCTCAAGGACAGCATTACCTAGACTGGGTAGCTATTTCACATGTTAAGACCTGGGAAGATTAGGGAGACCTGGGCCTGTGTCCAGAGTGTCTCAGAGTAGGAGTGCTGATCTAAGATCTGTTTATATAATTGTATTAATTATGATAAATGGTAAACTAGAAGGCAACTGACCCTAAATCAACATTTTCTCTGAGATGCTTTGTGGATCCGTTTAATTACTTTTCATGTTATGTTTCATGTTTTCCTTATTGTGGGAAATTGGGGTGAATTCTGCCTATCTATTAAACTGACCTGACTCATGGCTCAATATGAAACACAATGTTTAGCATGTGAATGTAAAGGATAAATGAATGGAATGTGAAAACTAAATAGGTAATAATATGATTTCCTGATTTCCCCCTCTGCCACAGACATTCATTTGAACTCCTCTGTGACAAATATTATTTGCAGAGAGAACAAGTGGGGAGTGATTGTGTATTGAGTATAACTAATTAAATCTTGCAAATTGCAAATGCCACAGCTTTATTTCTCTCCATACAGCTGACTTTCAACATTATGAAACATGATTGTAAGAAATTGCAGCGAGGAACAGCAGCTGAAAATGAGGAGAAAATGACTTTAATTATGTGATGGAAGATACTGGCTGTGAATTGAGTGTATGGGTTCTGTCCGTGGCAACAATTGTGTCAGCAGATAGACACATCCATCCTCTCCAGCTGTGGAGGTATACTGACATTGTTCTTAGTCTTAAATACAACATTTACTTCAAAATGTCCTCTCACTGTGTTTTACAGACCTTCACCTATTTATTCCACAGAGAATGTCAGGATACTGTAATAATGACATTTCCTTACAATGTTGTGATTGACAGACATACAATTATCTTTTTTAAACAATGTACTACTGACAAAGTTAAGTAGTAAATAGTAAATTGTTAGAAGTGAGTAGGAAGGATGGGTAAAAGAGCCCACATCATTTATATTCATCCAGGTGAGTCTCATTGTAATACTATGGATATCTACTTTACATTGTAATACTATGGATATCTCTTTTACATTGTAATACTATGGATATCTCTTTTACATTTAAATACTATGGATATCTCTTTTACATTGTAATACTATGGATATCTCCTTTACATTTAAATACTATGGATATCTCTTTGACATTGAAATACTATGGATATCTCTTTTACATTTAAATACTATGGAGATATCTCTTTTACATTTAAATACTATGGATATCTCCTTTACATTTAAATACTATGGATATCTCCTTTACATTGTAATACTATGGATATCTCTTTTACATTGTATTACTATGGATATCTCTTTTACATTGTAATACTATGGATATCTCTTTTTACATTGTAATACTATGGATATCTCTTTTACATTGTAATACTATGGATATCTCTTTTACATTGTAATACTATGGATATCTCTTTTACATTGTAATACTATGGATATCTACTTTACATTGTAATACTACAGATATCTCTTTGACATTTAAATACTATGGATATCTCTTTTACATTTAAATACTATGGAGATATCTCTTTGACATTGAAATACTATGGATATCTCTTTTACATTTAAATACTATGGAGATATCTATTTTACATTTAAATACTATGGATATCTCTTTTAGATTGTAATACTATGGATATCTACTTTACATTGTAATACTACAGATATCTCTTTGACATTTAAATACTATGGATATCTCTTTTACATTTAAATACTATGGAGATATCTCTTTTACATTTAAATACTATGGATATCTCCTTTACATTTAAATACTATGGATATCTCCTTTACATTTAAATACTATGGAGATATCTCTTTTACATTTAAATACTATGGATATCTCCTTTACATTTAAATACTATGGATATCTCCTTTACATTTAAATACTATGGATATCTCTTTTACATTTAAATACTATGGATATCTTTTTTACATTTAAATACTATGGATATCTCCTTTACATTTAAATACTATGGATATCTCCTTTACATTTAAATACTATGATATCGCCTTTACATTTAAATACTATGGATATCTCTTTTACATTTAAATACTATGGATATCTTTTACATTTTTACATTTAAATACTATGGATATCTCCTTTACATTTAAATACTATGGATATCTACATTTTACATTTAAATACTATGGATATCTCCTTTACATTTAAATACTATGGATATCTCTTTTACATTTAAATACTATGGATATCTCTTTTACATTTAAATACTATGGATATCTCTTTTACATTTAAATACTATAGAGATATCTCTTTTACATTGTATTACTATGGATATCTCCTTTACATTTAAATACTATGGATATCTCTTTTAGATTGTAATACTATGGATATCTCCTTTACATTTAAATACTATGGAGATATCTCTTTTACATTTAAATACTATGGATATCTCCTTTACATTTAAATACTATGGATATCTCCTTTACATTTAAATACTATGGATATCTCTTTGACATTGAAATACTATGGATATCTCTTTTACATTTAAATACTATGGAGATATCTCTTTTACATTTAAATACTATGGATATCTCCTTTACATTTAAATACTATGGATATCTCCTTTACATTTAAATACTATGGATATCTCTTTTACATTTAAATACTATGGATATCTTTTTTACATTTAAATACTATGGATATCTCCTTTACATTTAAATACTATGGATATCTCCTTTACATTTAAATACTATGATATCGCCTTTACATTTAAATACTATGGATATCTCTTTTACATTTAAATACTATGGATATCTCTTTTACATTTAAATACTATGGATATCTCCTTTACATTTAAATACTATGGATATCTCCTTTACATTTAAATACTATGGATATCTATTTTACATTTAAATACTATGGATATCTCTTTTACATTTAAATACTGTGGATATCTCTTTTACATTTAAATACTATGGATATCTCTTTTACATTTAAATACTATAGGGATATCTCTTTTACATTTAAATACTATGGATATCTCCTTTACATTTAAATACTATGGATATCTCTTTACATTTAAATACTATGGATATCTCATTTTTTACATTTAAATACTATGGATATCTCTTTTACATTTAAATACTATGGATATCTCTTTTACATTTAAATACTATGGATATCTCTTTTACATTTAAATACTATGGATGGATATCTCTTTTACATTTAATACTATGGATATCTCCTTTACATTTAAATATATGGATATCTCTTTTTACATTTACATTTAATTTAATATACTATGGATATCTCTTTTACATTTAAATATATCTACTTTATTAATATATATCTCCTTTACATTTAAATACTATGGATATCTCTTTTACATTGTAATACTATGGATATCTCTTTACATTTAAATACTATGGATATCTCTTTTACATTTAAATACTATGGATAACTTTACATTTAAATACTATGGATATCTCTTTACATTTAAATACTATGGATATCTCTTTTACATTTAAATACTATGGATATATCTAAATTTTACATTTAAATACTATGGATATCTCCTTTACATTTAAATACTATGGGATATTTAAATACTATGGATATTTACATTTTTTACATTTAAATACTATGGATATCTATTTTTACATTTAAATACTATGGATATCTCCTTTACATTTAAATACTATGGATATCTCCTTTACATTTAAATACTATGGATATCTATTTTACATTTAAATACTATGGATATCTCTTTTACATTTAAATACTATGGATATCTCTTTTACATTTAAATACTATGGATATCTCTTTTACATTTAAATACTATAGAGATATCTCTTTTACATTGTATTACTATGGATATCTCCTTTACATTTAAATACTATGGATATCTCTTTTAGATTGTAATACTATGGATATCTACTTTACATTTAAATACTATGGATATCTCTTTTACATTGTAATACTATGGATATCTACTTTACATTTAAATACTATGGATATCTCTTTTACATTTAAATACTATGGAGATATCTCTTTTACATTGTATTACTATGGATATCTCCTTTACATTTAAATACTATGGATATCTCTTTTACATTATAATAATGTGGATATCTATTTTACGACATTCACCTTCATCATACCCCCACACCCTTCACCTTCACCCTTCACCTTCATCATACCCCCACACCCTTCACCTTCACCCTTCACCTTCATCATACCCCCACACCCTTCACATTCACCCTTCACCTTCATCATACCCCCACACCCTTCACATTCACCCTTCACCTTCATCATACCCCCACACCCTTCACCTTCACCCTTCACCTTCATCATAATCACCCTTCACCTTCATCATACCCCCAAATCAACCCTTCACCTTCACCCTTCACCTTCATCATACCCCCACACCCTTCACCCTTCACCTTCCCATACCCCTTCACCTTCACCCTTCACCTTCATCATACCCCCACACCCTTCACCTTCACCATACCCCCACACTCTTCACCCTTTACCTTCATCATACCCCCACACCCTCCACCCTTCACCTTCATCATACCCCCACACCCTTCACCTTCACCCTTCACCTTCATCATAACCCCACACCCTTCACCCTTCACCTTCATCATACCCCCACACTCTTCACCCTTCACCTTCATCATACCCCCACACTCTTCACTCTTCACCCTTCACCTTCATCATACCCCCACACCCTTCACCTCAGTGAAAAGTAAGTTAATCACATATCACCTTGCTGTAAGCAGCTAGAAATGCACCATAGTAAACCTCACCAGCCTCTACACTTACAAATCATTTGTAGGGATGCAAAAACCTGGTAACTTTCTGCGAAAGATTCCCTCCTAATTCCGTATATCTTCCAACCAGGATTTCTGGAAAACGCAACTTTCTTTAAATGACTGTAATTTTGCAACCCAAGCACAAGTTTTCTAACTTCTCCCTGATTCACAGAAGTTTTGCAATGAACATTACTTTTTTCTTTCATTGATGTACAGCAGACCATCTGACTATTAGACAGCTGATTGTTTGTTTGAGTCTTTCATATTTCTCAATCTTTGTAAGCATCATGTAATTGTTCGTGTCTGAAGCCCAATATGGCTGCCTGCACATCCATGTGTGGCTTTGTGCCTCCATCTTCTGTTCTGTCCCCAGCCGCACACACACAGCAGGGGGTTCCCAATTACCACCACCACTGATTAAAACACACTCATGGACAGAAATCGAATTGGCTTCCAGTGAGGAGAACTGGTCATTTAAGCTAGCTAGCTATAGTGATATGAAAGATAATTGTTAAGTTAAAACCAAGAACACTCCTGTTTTCCTTCATCTCTCCATCTCTCCATCCCTCCATCACCTCCATCCCTCCATCTCTCCATCTCTCCATCCCTCCATCTCTCCATCTCTCCATCCCTCCATCTCTCCATCCCTCCATCTCTCCATCCCTCCATCTCTCCATCACATCCATCCCTCCATCTCTCCATCCTTCCCTCTCTCCATCCCTCCATCTCTACATCTCTCCAGTCAACATTTCCTTATTCTAGCAATGGAAACAGATGGAATGAGCTCGGAGTTAACGATTGTTGTTACACTGCTAACTCTACCTGTTGTTGCCACCACAATCTTGGTCTTATGAGATAAGATAATGGGGGGAAGGAAGAGAGAATACATTTGAACATAACTACAGAGATGTCTTCTTCTCATTGAACCCAATTCACTGTGTTTAACTTATCGTCTCAACAGCTGTTTACAAGATACACACACATTCCCTCTATATCTCAGTTTTTTCTCTACTTGTTATTGTTGTTGTTGTTGTTGTCCCCCTGTCTCTTTGCAGGAACACAGGTCTGATAAAGTTGATTGGTCAGGGCTGGGCGAGGAAGACGGGAGGAAAGGGGGAGGCAGAGGAAGACTGGGGGAGGCAGAGGGAGACTGGGGGAGGCTTCAGGACTGATGACATTTGTCCATGGGTTTTGTAGAGGGACTCCCTGCTGTGTTCACACTAACCTCAAAGTGAATTTGTTCAGTCAGAGAAGGCTGCTAGCAGCAGCTCCAACTGAACACTCAGTGCACCCAACCCCCATACTGCCTCCTCATATGAACTGATGCTAACTTTAACGTGTACACACTTGGAAACACACACATGCACACACGTACACGCAAACACACACACGCACGCACGCACACACACACACACACACACACACACACACACACACACACACACACACACACACACACACACACACACACACACACACACACACACACACACACACACACACACACACACACACACACACACACACACACACACACACACACACACACACTCACAGCTAACTCGAAATGGCTGCTATTTAGTCATGATCATTAGGAGATCATAATTAGACATTATATTAGTCTTATAATGTATTATAACTGGATCATCAGCAAAGTGTTATATTCTAGCTACAGAACGATATTAGCGAACGAGGAAAACAACAAATATTTTGGCACTTAAGAGAACGACTAGATGTATATGCTTACAGGAAGTGAAGGAAAATTCTAATTCAAATTGAAACCCAGACAGACTTTAATGCCTCAAGCCAATCAGCTACTTTCATACAGTCCTCTAAGAGAATTAGATGATATCTACACAAAGTGACTTTGTAGTGGCAGGGGAGAGAATATCAGCAGGGCTCAGTGCCTGGACCCCCTGCTGTTTTTAATCAATAACATTAGAATGCCTGGAACTGGTCACTCACAACTGTAATCTGCTTTCATTCTGCATGCTACCTTGGGATTAGAGGCCGTTAGCACCCCCCCCCCCACACACACACCCCTTCTCAAACAAACATACAACCCCACTGCACAGTAACACACATACCCAAGTGCACACTCACACACTCACACGTACATACACACTCATACATACAGTACAGTGTTGTGTGTTGGATAGCGTAGTTGTGCACTGCCACACATGAAGGGAGAAGGGTAGTAATTAATGCAGGCCCTCTGGGAGCTCTGTTGGCTAGATTCAGAATAGGAGAGTTAGTTTGTAGCCTACTGTATCGATTCACCATTCTGCCTCATGCCCCTGAAACAAAATGGAGGGAAGGAAGAGTAAAAGTAGAAATGGAGGAGAAAATGAAGAAGAGAAAGAGAGGGAGACAGCTAGGAAGAGAGGGAGACCATTAGGAAGAGAGCGAGACAGGAAGAGAGGGAGACCATTAGGAAGAGAGCGAGACAGGAAGAGAGGGAGACCATTAGGAAGAGAGCGAGACAGGAAGAGAGGGAGACCATTAGGAAGAGAGCGATACTGGAAGAGAGGGAGACTAATAGGAAGAGAGCGAGACAGGAAGAGAGGGAGAACATTAGGAAGAAAGCGAGACAGGAAGAGAGGGAGAACATTAGGAAGAGAGCGAGTCAGGAAGAGAGGGAGAACATTAGGAAGAGAGTGAGACAGGAAGAGAGGGAGACGATTAGGAAGAGAAAGAGACAGGAAGAGAGGGAGACGATTAGGAAGAGAGAGAGACAGGAAGAGAGGGAGACCATTAGGAAGAGTGCGAGACAGGAAGAGAGGGAGACCATTAGGAAGAGCGCGAGACAGGAAGAGAGGGAGACAGGAAGAGAGGGAGACAGGGTATGAGTGAGGTTAGGGAGACAGAATGGGAGACGGTATGAGTGAGGTTAGGGAGACAGAATGGGAGACAGGGTATGAGTGAGGTTAGGGAGACAGAATGGGAGACGGTATGAGTTAGGTTAGGGAGACAGAATAGGAGACGGTATGAGTTAGGTTAGGGAGACAGAATAGGAGACGGTATGAGTTAGGTTAGGAGGACAGAATAGGAGACAAGGTATGACTTAGGTTAGGGAGACAGAATAGGAGATAGGGTATGAGTTAGGTTAGGGAGACAGGAATTATGAGTTAGGGAAGAGACAGAATAGGAGACAGGGTATGAGTTAGGTTAGGGAGACAGTATAGGAGATGGTATGAGTTAGGTTAGGGAGACAGAATAGGAGACAGGGTATGAGTTAGGTTAGGGAGACAGAATAGGAGACAGGGTATGAGAGGTTAGGGAGACAGAATAGGAGACAGAGGTTAGGGAGACAGAATAGGAGACAGGGTATGAGTGAGGTTAGGGAGACAGAATAGGAGACAGGGTATGAGTGAGGTTAGGGAGAAGAATAGGAGACAGGGTATGAGTGAGGTTAGGGAGACAGAATAGGAGACAGGGTGAGTTAGGTTAGGGAGACAGAATAGGAGACAGGGTATGAGTTAGGTTAGGGAGACAGAATAGGAGACAGGGTATGAGTGAGGTTAGGGAGACAGAATAGGTTAGGGAGACAGAATAGGAGACAGGGTATGAGTTAGGTTAGGGAGACAGAATAGGAGACAGGGTATGAGTTAGGTTAGGGAGACAGAATAGGAGACAGGGTATGAGTTAGGTTAGGGAGACAGAAT
Source organism: Oncorhynchus tshawytscha (assembly GCF_018296145.1). Classification (NCBI taxonomy): domain Eukaryota; kingdom Metazoa; phylum Chordata; class Actinopteri; order Salmoniformes; family Salmonidae; genus Oncorhynchus; species Oncorhynchus tshawytscha. The sequence continues at coordinate 1,240,601 of NW_024609826.1, forward strand.
AGGAGACAGGGTATGAGTTAGGTTAGGGAGACAGAATAGGAGACAGGGTATGAGTTAGGTTAGGGAGACAGAATAGGAGACAGGGTATGAGTTAGGTTAGGGAGACAGAATAGGAGACAGGGTATGAGTTACATTAGGGAGACAGAATAGGAGACAGGGTATGAGTTACATTAGGGAGACAGAATAGGAGACAGGGTATGAGTTAGGTTAGGGAGACAGAATAGGAGACAGGGTATGAGTTACATTAGGGAGACAGAATAGGAGACAGGGTATGAGTTACATTAGGGAGACAGAATAGGAGACAGGGTATGAGTGAGGTTAGGGAGACAGAAGAGGAGACAGGGTATGAGTTACATTAGGGAGAGCTTTTCTGGAATCATCATGCTACTGTTACTTCCTGAAGTCCTTTCATTTCCCCAACTGTAAACCTTTTAGTTGGAGTAATTCAACAGCCTGATGCACCTGCATTCCCCATGATTTATCAGTGTTCAAATCTATTTTCAACTGTTATACATATATATATAAACCATGTATCTTCTATATTTCCATCTAAACATTTACATTAAGTGTTGAATTTCCGTTAAGTGTGGCATTAGCCACACAGTGTTATTGAAAAGATAAATAATATCAGTCCATGGCAATGCATGTCACCATATAAGGTCCCTTCAACTATGCTGTTAATCACAGTAACAAAGACATATAATGTGATTAATTAGGACATACTGTAGTTTTTAGTTACTAGTTAGTTACTATATTTATAAACAATTATAATTGTTTTTGTCAGCAAAAATGTGAATCCTGATTGAATATCTTAATGGCATATGTCAGTTGCGGTCAATATAGTTATCCTCCAATGAAATGATCTCATTTGGTAGGTCTACTTTGTATTGTTGGCCCCTTGACAGTTTGTTTACATTTCTTGTAGCTCTCACTGAAAATATATGTCTGAAATGATCATCTAGAATGTTATGAATAATGTATAGCCCTGAGCTCCTGCTGCACTGCGATCCTTTCCATTCCTGTTCACGTACATTATTTGGTGGGGTATGTATATATTCAATAACAAAATCAACAACACTAAAATACATTTCTAATTTAATGCAGCGATGTTATAGCCGATTGATTGTTGTATCCTATTTCATGGGCCACATATTGGGGAAAACAGCACTTAACCTCGGCAAATTACTATAGGTCACATGTCACATATCTGGTGAAATGCTGCAGCTTGAACGTCTGAAAAGGAAAAGGAACATGCATCCATCTTCACATGTGAAAAGGATTAGAATCCAGCCAGAACTAGTCAGGCATGCAGGTTAGGATAGATGCATTAGGAATAGACAGCTACATCACTGAGCCTGGCTGGTGTTGGAAATGTCACAGACTGCCAGTGCTGAGTAGCCCAGTGAAAAGTCAGCTTTATTCAGGTTTTCAAATGGCACAGAGGCTTAAAGAAAAATGGCTTAATTAAAGACATCAATCAAATGAAATCTTTTAAAAAGGTTGTTGCATTAGTTCTGAACCATTGTTTTTCGCAGGTTACTTCACACAGTGTATTGGTCCCAAAACATCTATTTAGCCATATTAAATAGAAGTATACAGCCAGTAAATGAGCAGTAGCCTATCTGACCCCTGTGTGTGTCTACTTCTACTCAAATCCAGTTCAGCATATTATATACACAATATTCTTAAGATAACACCAAGTATACATCTTGTATATCCCATTAATATATTATTACAGTAATGGGGTCAAATGTAAAGAAACATAACATAACCTCTCCACAGAAACATAACCCCTCCATAGAAACATAACCTATCCATAGAAACATAACCTATCCACAGAAACATAACCTCTCCATAGAAACATAACCTATCCATAGAAACATAACCTATCCACAGAAACATAACCCCTCCACAGAAACATAACCTATCCACAGAAACATAACCCCTCCATAGAAACATCCATAGAAACCTATCCATAGAAACATAACCTATCCATAGAAACATAACCTCTCCACAGAAACATAACCTCTCCATAGAAACATAACCTATCCATAGAAACATAACCTATCCATAGAAACATAACCTCTCCATAGAAACATAACCTATCCATAGAAACATAACCTATCCACAGAAACATAACCCCTCCATAGAAACATAACCTATCCATAGAAACATAACCCTCCATAGAAACATAACCTATCCACAGAAACATAACCTCTCCATAGAAACATAACCTATCCATAGAAACATAACCTATCCACAGAAACATAACCTCTCCATAGAAACATAACCTCTCCATAGAAACATAACCTCCATAGAAACATAACCTATCCACAGAAACATAACCCTCCATAGAAACATAACCTCTCCATAGAAACATAACCCCTCCATAGAAACATAACCTATCCACAGAAACATAACCTCTCCATAGAAACATAACCTCTCCATAGAAACATAACCCCTCCATAGAAACATAACCCCTCCATAGAAACATAACCTCTCCATAGAAACATAACCTCTCCATAGAAACATAACCTATCCACAGAAACATAACCTCTCCATAGAAACATAACCTCTCCATAGAAACATAACCTCTCCACAGAAACATAACCCCTCCATAGAAACATAACCTATCCACAGAAACATAACCTCTCCATAGAAACATAACCTATCCACAGAAACATAACCTCTCCATAGAAACATAACCTATCCACAGAAACATAACCTCTCCATAGAAACATAACCTCTCCATAGAAACATAATATATTTACAAGAGGGGAGGGAACTACTTGGACTATTGGCAGTGCAGTCAAATTCAAACTGTTTGATGTGATGGAGAATATAGTGCATCTTTCAATAAGACACTGTATTTGGATTCAGTAAATCATAGACCATAATGATATATATTTGATTGACAAGGACTACAGAGGCTTAATCCAGAAAAAACAGAAAAGACTTCAAACATGTATGAGGAATCAATGGTCATAGATAATGTACATTCATGTAATCCAGATGATGGTTATTTTCTGTTCAATAAATGTGTCTGTTCCACCAATAACTATGAATATTTCCAGAGCCTTACAGGTTATGAAATAGCACACATTAAACTGTGTATAATGAAATTATTCAACATGTAGAATGTGATTAAAGATAATTCTGTTTATTGTAAAAATCTGAATTTAATTTTACCGTTACAAGTTTTCTTGCCTAAAATACAATGTTTGTGCAATTTGTTTATTTTTGTTTTGCAACTTGCGTACCAATAATAAAGAAAATAAATAATAATAATAATTGTCAAGTGTATCCAGTCTTGTAGGAAGTGCATTATGCATGAAAATCGTATTTTCTAATTTGGCCGTCATAAGTATGCCACAGTAGTAATCTATCTGCCTCTAAACAGCCATGACAGAGGTTCACCTAGCAGCTGATGTGAAAACAGCTGTTAATGCTTCCGTCTCACCCGACCAAAATAAGACACACAGAACAGGGCTAATGAGACACCATTAGTTTTAGCCTGGCGTGTCACCTTGGCAGGTGAAATTGTCATGACATGCATATAATTGGGTACTCAGTATGTAAGAGCCGTTGTACTCACGCCCACCATGGACACATTTAGCATTATTTAGAGAGAGAAAGGGAAGACACAGTAAGGTAACAATCCCCATCAGCTACAACTGATCTGGAGCCTGCTTAAGTACAGCCAAGATTCTCACTGCACTAATTATTTGACACCAGTCATTGTTTCCCATCCTATCCTGTCCAATGCGACCAGCAGGAAATAACTATGGCCCACTGGGTTCAGCAATACTCCACGGTGCCAAGGCAAGTAATGCAAGTATTACTGCTACTTCATGAAGCCATCTCCTAAATGAACCTTCTCCCCTACAACGAGTGTGAAATAAAGGTTCAATAAAACACAATAAAACATGATAATATGGGTGTATTACTGACAGACTGGGAGAGGGAGAGAGAGAGAGAGAGAGAGAGCGAAGAGAGAGAGAGAGCAAGAAAGAGAGATTGTTTATTTCAATTTTGTTTATTGTCTTTTTCACTTGCTTTGGCAATATAAACATATGTTTCCCATGCCAATAAAGCCATTTGAATTGAATTGAGACAGAGAGTAGAGAGAGGACAGATCTAGGCTGGCCTCAATAGCCTCAGGTCTCAGGGTTCCCACATGCAAAGCACAATAAGATGAAGACCTGCACAAACCTGTCCATATGACATGAGGACTGAATCCGGTGAAAGGCTATAATCACATCCTCAGGTTTTGTTGAGTATGTTAAAGTAAACACTCACTGTAACTATAGCAACCTTGGGTCAGAGACTTTACCATACAATTCCCAGTTGTAGGCTACAATGGCGTAAGTCATGTCAAAGCAAGCACACAGCACAATGTTACCCTGCCTGCAGTCAAAGCCTGATTCTCTGTCACTATGTGTTGTGTTAGATGGATAGATAGAGCACATTATTTTCAGTAATATCAAAATAAGTCATTATTTTAACATACCCAGCGCTGCTGTACTCTCACTAAAGACCCAGGACACCAAACTGTGAGGCCGACTCAGCTCAGCTCTGATCCCAAATCCAACATGTCTGCCAGCCCATACTGAGTGAAGGAGGAAAGAATTGTCTCCATTTTCTCTCCGCTGAAATGGTACTCACTCAGGTAAGAAAATGGTAAATCATCAAGCGAGAGGTTCAGGAGAGGAATATTGGGTGTCTGGTAGTGTGCCCTTGTGATATTTCTGAGCCAGCGCATTGAAGATGCAGCTTTTCTTTCCTAATTCTGTCGACTTGGAGCTTTGATGCCCCCCAACTGTGCACAGTATGGTCTTTGAACCAGGGAAGAAACTCTCTTAGATGACAATGTTTAAAGAATCCATGGGAAACTAACACTACACATAGACTCACATAACACTGTTCTCTTCTACTGCTATTTACTGCACCTTTAGATACCTTCCACAAGATATACACTAACACTACACACAGACACACATAACACTGTTCTCTTCTACTGCTATTTACTGCACCTTTAGATACCTTCCACAAGATATACACTAACACTACACACAGACACACATAACACTGTTCTCTTCTACTGCTATTTACTGCACCTTTAGATACCTTCCACAAAATACACAATGTTTTGTTGTGAATCACTGATACTCCCCCTCGTCTGCTTGTCATTTAGACACATTCATACTAATGCCTATTGTGCTGATACATAATTAGCGTATTCGTGAACAATGTTGACGTATCAAAACAGTTTTATTCAGTTTCTGATATTATTGAGAGGATATATTTGATTGAATAAAATTCATATCTATAGTGGTGTATCTTCTCACTACTGAACAGCAACAAAATAAATGCAAAAATATTCAGTTTCCCTATCTCACCATGTAGTACGGTATGTTTAATCCAAGTAGGTTTTTATTCCAAACAGGCTGTTATGAAAGGATGTGCAATTAAAATAGAAGATCAGAATGAATCTCCTCTACATATACAGACTTTTCAATTGTGTTTTCTAGTTCAGATCATTTCCATTGAAATGCCTGGATGCAACTGGGTCAATTTGTGGTTGAGTTCAGATAAACTGGTTATCAAAACAAGGGTAAAATGTGTGACCTTATTCCTGTTATAAAGTTTTATGTTAGTGCCAAAACAAAAGGCAGTAAAACCTGGACAATTGGTTTCATGTGCTTGGTTAGCACTTGATAAAACACACACACACACACACACACACACACACACACACACACACACACACACACACACACACACACACACACACACACACACACACACACACACACACACACACACACACACACACACACACACACACACACACACACACAGACACACACGCACACACACACACACACACACACACACACACACACACACACACACACACACACACACACACACACACACACACACACACACACACACACACACACACACACACACACACACACACACACACACACACACACACACACACACACACACACACACACACACACACACACACACACACACACACACACACACACACACACACACACACACACACACAGAGCCCAACTCACTTCAATGCCCCTATAGAACTCAGCCATCTTAAAAAAGACAAAAACCTACAACCACATTGACGTTTAGATGCTTTCTTCTGTGTGCGATACCAAAGCTACACGAGACCTGGTGAGAAACTAAACCAATAAGAGCATAATGCACTTTGTTGGAAAGTCCTAATGTTATGCAAATTGCCTCAGGCCGAGAGGCTCTGAGTATTTTTCTGGCTGAGGCGCCCATAACCTCCATTACTAGTGGATTAGGCAAATGTTGATGTTCTAGGGCTCCTTGGACACTAGTCCTCCGCCTTTAACTCTAATCCTGTGATCACGTCTCCTCATCAGAAATGTTTCTCCACCAAAGGTCTGAGACGGTCTGAGACACTTATTTCTTTCTCTTTTATTTTGTTTCTTCCAGCAAATGGAGACATTTGTTAAAAACCTTTGGTTTCACTTTCCCTGGTATAGCCTACTCTCTCTCTCTCTCTCTCTCTCTCTCTCTCCTTCCCAAATACCTTCAGCACAATGTGGTTAGCTAACATTCCTCAAAGTCCCTTGTTACTAAGTGTATTTATCTGTTCATTGATTTTCTGGTGTGTATGCAGATATTTCTCTGCTAGGGCATTGATTTTCTGGTGGGTATGCAGATATTTCTCTGCTAGGGCATTGATTTTCTGGTGTGTATGCAGATATTTCTCTGCTAGGGCATTGATTTTCTGGTGTGTATGCAGATATTTCTCTGCTAGGGCATTGATTTTCTGGTGTGTATGCAGATATTTCTCTGCTAGGGCATTGATTTTCTGGTGTGTATGCAGATATTTCTCTGCTAGGGCATTGATTTTCTGGTGTGTATGCAGATATTTCTCTGCTAGGGCATTGATTTGTGTAACTGTTAGAAATCGGAGTTCTTCATGTTCAGTTGTTTTTGTATTTTCTCTCTCCTAGGTTTGTTTGTAATGTCACATGTCCTGTTCTGTGTGCCTGTACAAGCTTCAGAGGTTTTTCAGGCCTTCCATATTTGAAGACAAATATTGTGCATTCAACGGAACATTGTTTAAGTCTAGCTCTGGGCCGTTAGTGTACCTAGATCTGGGATCAGTTTTTCTATTAGAGCAGTGAAAAATGAGGTGATTACTTTCTCATTATAGACAGTTCGTTTCTGTCTCGACTCAGTGGGTGGTTTTAACTTGTATGAATTTGCATTATGTGAGAGGACAGATTATAGTTAGATGTTTCCTTGAAAAACTAGCTGGCTGCATGGTCAGGGTTTTGGCATGCATATTACAAAGCTGGGATTACAACGCTGTGACTCTTAGCAATGGCATTTATTTATCAACTATAATTTAGAGTTGATAAATACATGTCATGGCTAAGAATCACTGCTTTGTAATATACTCATCATAACTAGTTCAGCACAAATATTGCGGAAGTGCAGTATTTTAATTGTTATTTTTATTGCTGATAATAACTGAACTATTTGTTATGAAAAGATACACGTGTTAAAATATGTAACATATAACTGAGGTAGTTTCTGGACATCAAAGGGGTTGAGGGGTTGAAGTTAAGGTTAGACTATACTGTAGACCTGAGTGAAAATATCTGTAACTAGCAGAAGAAGACGTATTGTTGTCCGTTAGTTTACTCCCACCAGGGCAGGGGTGGTAGGGTTGGATAAAATAAATACTACATAAATAAATAAGTGGGATTAGAAATTATGTGAACAATTAATTTGATAGAATCCAAAATATATCTGCAATATTAAAGCAGATCTACCCCCCCCCCCAAAAACAATAACATTTATTTAAAACATAAAAACAAAACAAAATGTCACCATTGATTTAAATAATATATTGGAAATGTAATATGCTCACTGATCATCAAATATAAGCTACGTATATATACGTAAATATAAAGCTAGACCTTTTGTTGAAGAAAAATAGAAACCATGCCATATGAACCTGCATATGAGGATGAGAACACAGAATTAGAATGAGATTGAATTCATTATATTTCTATGGAGGATAATTCTGGGACTGAGAGCTCTGCTGCTACTGTGCTGCAGTGTGTAACCTAGATGGCCTCTCTGTTGTCAGCCAGGTCCTCATACATACTCTCCCTGGAGCTGATAATGTGATCATTGAGATTCCTAGCCTTTCAGTGACTGTGTCAGCACTCAGGCCTTTCCCACCTAGCCACAGCCAGCTATACAGTACAGCCTCTCTCAGCCTGCTGTTTACCAGACAGACCAACACTGACTGGGGGAAGGTCTGGAGAATGACATTGAGACTAAGGACAACATTTTCCCTTTGAAAAACTGCACATAGCTCTGCATAAAACATTCAATACTCACAATATTGTCGTGGCAATTCTTTTTTTGTAATTGGTGGCAATTGTATGTGTTTAAAGTAAACATAAACTGTGGGAAAATGCAAGAAAAAATGTAAAAACTGTACATATTTAGTAAGTAGTTCAGCGCAGTGTTACGGAGGTAAAATGTCACCCTTGGTCTCAATGTCATTGAGATAGAATATTGTGGAGTTTGTTCACCTGCGGAGAGAAACGGGCATGTTCATGAGTTCCTTTAGGGCGGGGGGGGGAGTGACATGATGTGTCACCCTGGTAGTGGTCTGAAATGACTGATCCTCAATTTACAGCTATTAGTCTGTCTAGACTGGACCCAGCACCTTAGCCAGCCAAAGACAACCCTGCCAGAGGTGTTACTCCGGGACACACTGTGCACTTTAATGTTGCTAGAAACAGACTCATCACAGACCCATTGGGTTGACTGGGAATGTATGTTCTAGTAAATCTATTTCTACTTCTATTTTCCTCTCAAACAGGTCCCAGCGGTGCCTCCATTTAAGACACATTTTCAATTACACTATACCTGAATCCTATATTCTTGGGAGCTTTAAAGAACTATTCAAGACATAGGCCTACAGTATATGCTAATTACTCATCGCCCCACAGAACCTGTTCTGAATTACGACATGAGAGTGGTGTTATGGACGGGGCCTGTCCAGTGTCAGAATGCAACATTCCTCTTCTGAGAGCCTCTCTGCCCCATCTCTCGCCTCATATCTCTTATAGTCTCCCTGACCTGTCCTATCCTCTCATATCCTGTCCTATCATGTTCTATCCTATCCTATCTTGTCCTCTCCTATCCTGACCTATCCTGTCCTATCCTATCATGTTCTATCCTATCATATCCTGTCCTGTCCAGTCCTATCCTGTCCTATCCTGTCCTATCCTATCCTATCTTGTCCTCTCCTATCCTGACCTATCCTGTCCTATCCTATCATGTTCTATCCTATCATATCCTGTCCTGTCCAGTCCTATCCTGTCCTATCCTGTCCTATCCTATCATGTTCTATCCTATCATATCCTGTCCTGTCCAGTCCTATCCTGTCCTATCCTGTCCTATCCTATCCTATCCTATCTTGTCCTCTCCTATCCTGACCTATCCTGTCCTATCCTATCATGTTCTATCCTATCATATCCTGTCCTGTCCAGTCCTATCCTGTCCTATCCTGTTCTATCCTATCCTATCTTGTCCTCTCCTATCCTGACCTATCCTGACCTATCCTGTTCTATCCTATCCTATCTTGTCCTCTCCTATCATGACCTATCCTGTCCTCTCCTATCATGACCTATCCTGACCTATCCTGTTCTATCCTATCCTATCTTGTCCTCTCCTATCCTGACCTATCCTGACCTATCCTGTCCTCCAGTCCTATCCTGTCCTATCCTGTCCTATCCTGTTCTATCCTATCATGTTCTATCCTATCATATCCTGTCCTATCCTGTCCTATCCTGTCCTATCCTGTCCTATCCTGTCCTATCCTGTTCTATCCTATCATGTCCTATCCTGTCCTCTCCTATCCTGTCCTATCCTGACCTATCCTGTTCTATCCTATCCTATCTTGTCCTCTCCTATCCTGACCTATCCTGACCTATCCTGTCCTATCCTATCCTATCTTGTCCTCTCCTATCCTGACCTATCCTGACCTATCCTGTTCTATCCTATCCTATCTTGTCCTCTCCTGTCATGTCCTATCATGTTCTATCTTGTCCTGTCCTATCCTGTTCTATCCTGTCATGTCCTATCCTATCATGTTCTGTCCTGTCCAGTCCTATCCTGTTCTATCCTATCATATCCTGTCCTATCCTATCATGTTCTATCCTATCATATCCTGTCCTGTCCAGTCCTATCCTGTTCTATCCTGTCATGTCCTGTCCTATCCTGTTCTATCCTGTCATGTCCTGTCCTATCCTGTTCTATCCTGTCCTATCCTGACCTATCCTGTCCTATCCTGCCCTATCCTGCCCTATCCTGACCTATCCTGCCCTATCCTGTCCTATCCTGCCCTATCCTGCCCTATCCTGACCTATCCTATCCCAGGCCTTCACTGATAGCTACCGAAAGCCAAAGTGCCAATGGAGCCATGCAGCATTCCAGCACTCCATCTCAGAACACAGTGACTGTGACATCAGACAGCACTTAGAACCCCCAAAGCCCCATAATGCACCAGCACTCCATCTCAGAACACAGTGACCGTGACATCAGACAGCACTTAGAACCCCCAAAGCCCCATAATGCACCAGCACTCAAGATCAGGATAACTGACTGACTCAGTCATGTTTCCAGTGTTACAGAATACAAGTGGGCAGTAGACAGATACATGTATTAGATCAACATGTAGACAATACGATGATTATATTTTAGCCCTCACAGATGAGTGAATACATGCATAAAAATTAATCAGGAATTGATTAGGAATTGTTTTATTTCCACCATTCCAGTAATGAGTTCCTTTGCATTTAATGTATTACTGGTTACATTTAAAAACCTGATGAAAATAAAGACTCGGCCTGGCTACTAAAGCATGATGACAGCAAGTAGCAGCCATGCACCAGAAAAAGACTAGACTGCTTCACTGGCTTTAAATAGTCCCACAGTCACAGAGACACATCTGTTTATAACAAGCCACCAGGCTCGCTCAGTGTTAGCCCATGTTTAGATGGGATGCCTGTGGCTGCTGCACCACACCCAGGGGAAGCCGTCACCAGAGTGTTGGATTTCAGATGTTATAATAGCAGGATATTCTACACTATTGTACCCCTAGGAGAGGTGGCACTATTGTAACCCCTAAGAGAGAAAGCACTACTGTAATCCCCTAGGAGAGGTGGCACTATTGTAACCCCTAGGAGAGGTGGCACTATTGTAACCCCTAGGAGAGGTGAGACTACTGTATTCCCCTAGGAGAGGTGGCAGTATTGTAACCCCTAGGAGAGGTGAGACTACTGTATTCCCCTAGGAGAGGTGGCACTATTGTAACCCCTAGGAGAGGTGAGACTACTGTATTCCCCTAGGAGAGGTGAGACTACTGTATTCCCCTAGGAGAGGTGGCACTATTGTAACCCCTAGGAGAGGTGGCACTATTGTAACCCCTAGGAGAGGTGAGACTACTGTATTCCCCTAGGAGAGGTGGCAGTATTGTAACCCTTAAGAGAGATAACACTACTGTAACCCCCTAGGAGAGGTATACTATACTACACTACATTACACTACACTATACCACACTATACTATGCTGCACTACACTATACTACACTGGCTGTACTATTCCACACTATACCTCACTACACTACGCTACACTATACGAAGCTACTATACTGCACTATACTATTACTATACTACACTACACTACACTACGTGTCCTTTGGACTTACTGTACTGAACCACAGAGCCGATCATTTACAGCACATATTAATGAGAGGGAAATCATTCAGACTAGCTTTCATCCTTTATCCAATGAGTCAA